>NC_049987.1:1557970-1630246 GCF_000003815.2 Branchiostoma floridae | reverse complement strand
AGGTAATAAGTATGTTGCATTTTTAGACTTACCAAGGGAGAACGGAATAACTCCCTCTCTCTTCACATATTTCCCGGCGTCATTAATGAAGCGGTTAGGGTCAAACTTGTCCGGCTCTGGCCACAGGTTTGGGTCATGGTGCACTGACCATAGAATAACTTCCACCACTGTGCCCTTATTTAGAAAAACAGACATCATGTTCTCGCAAAATTCTCATGTATTCAAATATGTTTCAATTTTGTCAGTATTCATGAAGGCATTAGGTCATTTTTATATATGTACAAAACTAATAAATATATGATACAACTTTTTGTTAAGGCTAAAATCTAACTGATAGGAAAATTACGAAATAATCATGTATGTTGACTGTTGTAGTATATGGTATTGAAAGCCAAGTCTAAGATATAATGTCGGCTAGCATAGGTGGCTTCCTTAAAACAGTCATTTAACTTTAAGACTGCAATATACGTTATATAAACATACTACACAACATTCCTAACCTACCTTTGGGATGTCATACCCCCCACAGCACGAAAACAACTTTTTAAGCAAAGTTTCAGAGATACGTATAAAGCCCTTAAAGGCGGAGAAATATTTCAGCAGATTTTAAGATCTATTAAAGGCATCGGAAACATACATTTGGCATTTACGTAAGATTTCAGCGTTTGTAAATCTAACTTAATCTGTTGTGTTTCTTTACGTGAATTTTACATGTATTTTAGTATGCCGAAAAGACAACTTAAATGTCTCAAAAATATTTTCTGTCAAAACGGACAAATACTGTTTCTCTAGATCTGTTACAAAATACATGTTAACCGGCTAAGTCAAATATGATAAGCCTTTGTCTGGTGTTAGATAAAACATTGCGTCATCTGTTTTATAACAGTGGCAAGATTTACAGTCAAAACTGAAAATTATTGCGCTTTCTGGTACAAAATGTTATGTTTATACCTCAGCAAATACAAATACAATACAATACAAAGTCAAATACAATAATCTTCTGTGTTTTTTTTTAATTTAGCTATTCCGAAAGCATTTGACGTATTCAAACTTTCTGTGCGCAAGGTTTAATTCGAACAGGGGAGAACCTCTCACGGTTAGCTTATATGCGCTATTTTACGTTATATGAAATGTTGCGTATACCATGGTCAATATTGACCGAAGGATGCCATATATTTAATTTATTTCGAACCGTCGTTTACGCAGAGAAGGGAAGACCTCCCCCGTTAATATATTTGTTGCCAAGACGTATATGAAATGTTGCGTATTTCATTTGAACATACGACATGTTTAATCTTTGAATCCGCGCAGTTTAAGCGAACTAGGGGAGACCTCCCCCGTTTAGCTTATATATTGCCAAAACGTATATGAAATGTTGCGTATTTCTGTAAAACATACGACATGTTTAATCTTTGAATCCGCGCAGTTTAAGCGAACTAGGGGAGACCTCCCCCGTTTAGCTTATATGTTGTCAAGACGTATAGGAAATGTTGCGTATTTCTGTAAAACATACAACATGTTTAATCTTTGAATCCGCGCAGTTTAAGCGAACTAGGGGAGACCTCCTCCGTTAATATATTTGTTGCCAAGACGTATATGAAATGTTGCGTATTTCTGTTGAACATACGACATGTTTAATCTTTGAATCCACGCAGTTTAAGGGAACTAGGGGAGATCTCCCCCGTTTAGCTTATATGTTGCCAAGACGTATATGAAATGTTGCGTATTTCTGTTGAACATACGACATGTTTAATCTTTGAATCCGCGCAGTTTAAGCGAACTAGGGGAGACCTCCCCCCGTTAGCTTATATGTTGCCAAGACGTATATGAAATGTTGCGTATTTCTGTTGAACATACGACATGTTTAATTCTTGAATCCCGCAGTTTAGGGAAACTAGGGAAACTCCCCCGTTTAGCTTATATGTTGCCAAGACGTATATGAAATGTTGCGTATTTCTGTTGAACATACGACATGTTTAATCTTTAAATCCGCGTAGCTTAAGCAAACTTGGAGGCACTACCCCCGCTTTTATCTATTAGCTAATACCATCTCAAAGGTTTTATGAAACGTTGCCCTTTTCTGCTGAACATACGGCATGTTTGAAGCGCAGTTTATGCGAACAGGAGGAGACCCTTTCCTTTTTATTTTATACCGCATATATGTTCTGAAATTCCAGGGTCTAACTCAGGATGAGGCCGCCTGTTTTCTTTGTGGCAAGTTGACCCTCGAGCTAAGAGACGGTAGAAATCCCGACTACTGCTATAAATATCTCCGCGACTCAACCTCTGCTTGAAGAATAAGGATGTAGTAGATATAGCGTTTTGTGTAGTGAGTTGTGTTTTCTCTATAAAACGGCAAGCAGTTCTTACTACAGGTAAATGTACGAAATATGTTTATTTCTTTATCTACAAGCAAGCGTCGAGAAAGAACAGTTTGTGCACACAGGCGGTGTCTTCTCGTGTTGCTCGTTTTTGTTTGGGTTATTGTGATATGCGTGGGCAGGCAAGATGTAAATTTATTCAGCGTTATTTCGTACTCGCCATGGGGCGCACGCCTCCGTCCGTCAAAGGAGGTTGAACTTCCTTGGTCCGTCTGTGGCACAAGCTGTGTCATGTGATAGGATGTATCCAATGGCAGAAAAGAGTGGGGGGTTCAAATTTACGGGCCATACGTACGACAAGGAGCGGTTATTTTCCAGGCGTTCATTTTTGAAGAGAAGTATTGAAGAAAGTTTGGGCCTGTTCTAGCCCGCAAGTTGTGGCCGCGACACTGCTTTTACCGCCTAGGACCCCCGGTGACGGAATTTGACTCAAAGATAGGAGATGGCTATCATTCTGTACAAGCTGTTGTTGTTGGAAATCGACACAGAATGGAAATC
Source organism: Branchiostoma floridae (assembly GCF_000003815.2). Taxonomy (NCBI): domain Eukaryota; kingdom Metazoa; phylum Chordata; class Leptocardii; order Amphioxiformes; family Branchiostomatidae; genus Branchiostoma; species Branchiostoma floridae. The sequence continues at coordinate 1,627,367 of NC_049987.1, read as the reverse complement.
ACGGCCCTTGTACCATCCGGATTAATACAAGCTGAGGCTGCAAGCTGAACATGTTTCGCGTTCAAAGAATCCAGGACTATCCAACAACACGAGTCATATCGGACACTACCTTAGTAGGATTCTTATTCCTGTGGTGGCCAGATGGAACTGTGTACTCTTTTTATCTTTCGCCGAGACGCTTCGCCCGACACTGGAAATGGGACTGTGGACTTGGATACTGCACGGAATTGCACATCCATTGTGATTGCTTCAACTGCCGACTACATCAGAATAAAAGGCCATGCATACCTAGTAGGCTGTAGTTTTTTTTACTTTTCCATGTAATATTTTAATAATAGTTCAATAAAATTTCAAAATTTCATCCATTGTGTTTTCTTGCTTTAAAACGTGCTTATGATTAACTTTATTCTGCTAAGTAAAATGTCACCTATCCACACCTTAGAATCACCTTAATGCACACGTATATGAGACGTAGAGAGGTAACTTTAAACATGTCTTTGGAGTGTTTTATGACGTATTTATGCCAACTTTTAGCTGCTGAAAGGACAGATATAGACACAGTAAAATCCTCTTAATGCACACGTATATGAGACGTAAAGAGGCTTCAGAGAAAATAAAAGGAAACTTTAAATATGTATCAATGATGTTTTTGTAAGTGTTTATGAGAACTTTAAGCTGCTAAAAGGGCAACAATACACATCTTATAAACATCTTAATGCACACGTATATGACACGTATAAAGGCTTCAGTTGAAATTAACGTGAACTTTAAACATATATTAAGGGCGTTTTAATAATCATTTACGAAACATTTAAGGTACTGAAAGGCAACTTAAAAAAGCGGAAAATACGGATCTATAAGCACCTAATGATCATCTTTACGCACACGTAAATAAGCCGTAACGATGCTTAAAGTTTTAAAATACGTAATATTTAAATGCAATTTAAATTAGTTTTAATAATCATTTAAAACATCTTTAAGCTGCTGAAATTCAACTTAAAAAGCCGGAAAATACGGACCTATCCGCACCTATAAGCCACCTAATGATCATCTTTACGCATACGTAAATAAGCCGTAACGATGCTTAACGTTTTTTAAACGTAACATTTAAATGCAATTTAAATGAGTTTTGATAATAATTTAAAACAGTTTTAAGCTGCTTAAAGGCGATTTAAAAAACCGGAAAATACGGACCTATCAGCACCCACGTAAAGACTACGTAACGCCAATCTTTACGTACTCGTATAAGAGGTTTATAGATCCGTAAAGAATGAAAATACGTCAACGTTAAGCATCATTTAAGCATGCTTAAATACAGTTTTTCGTGCCGTGCCCTGAATGTTGTATCGTTGCTCGTAGCGTGCAGAATGGTATGTGGCGCAACAGTAGCGTGTCGGCTCACTTCCGTTAGGCTCGCCTCCGTGTAAGGCATCTATATTTTACAAACATTTAGTAAAATTTTGATTAATATTGAATTCATAATATATTTTTATCATATAATATATTTGGACACTGAACAGCATTAGGAGTAATAAAGAGGCTATTGACATTAAAGTGCATCAAACATGCTTTAACCGAGACGGGGATGATACTGACTGTAAAGCACCTTTGACCCATTGCTGGCGTCACACTTCCTACCGTATGTTACGTGACGTAAGCTTCGAAGGCAGGTCTAAAGCTAAAATCTAATCTAAAAATCTAAGGCCTAAGAAAAGTCTACACCGCGATAACTACCACTTTTCTAACACTATTTATTATGCACCAAAACTTGCGATCTAAAGAAAATATATTTTTATCAGACATCGCTTTATCATTGGCACTTCGGTTTTTACCCGATTACGATGTGCCATTGCCGGCACCTGGTTGGGTCCCAGCACGCTGTCTATCTCCTGCTGTACTTTCTCCTGCAGCTGGATGTCCGGATGGAGGATCATGTAGAGCAGGGCCCAACGTAAGGTGGTAGCTGTAGTGTAAGTTCCTGCCAGGAACAGTTGATAGACGATCTTGGAAAAAAATCATCTATCGGTGTCATGTTTCAATAAAATTGAAGAAAAACAGTCATGTTTCTCTATTATTACCGGCTCCGCACATATGCCTTTGTAATGCCTAAACATGTAAGATGCAACAAAAAACAACAACAAAAGAACATTTTGTAACACGTACATTGTTACAATCATGTTTACCTCGAAAATACCATTTAGGACGTTTGAAATCATATAAGAGAAGTTGCATAGTTGGAAATTAATAAATTCTAGTTATATCTTACCGTGGCAAGTTCTTGCTTATCAAATGTGTTGTTTTCGTCCGCCTGTCGTTTCTTAGACTCCAGAAGATATGCGTCAATAAAATCTCGGATGTCCTTCGGGTCGAACGTTTCCTCGTGCTCCCTGATTCTTTCTTTGATGTGGTCCATGAGCTTAGCTTGACTCTGCATAAGGTCTTGGTAGTTTTTGCGTACGCCAGGGAGAACCTTCAAAGGAGGTAGCTGTTCTGCCAAAAACTCGACCATTTTTCTTCCAAAAACTCGTTGAATCGCTTTGAGAAGGCTTTTGAAAACCTTGTCGTCGTACTCATAACGACGGCCGAACACAATTGAACAGATGACGTTGGAAACTGCATTCTGCATCATCTGAGAGATGCAAAATTGCTGGCTTACCAAGAGCACGTGTCTCTTCGAGAATCTTCCCCTCCATACTTCTCTTCCCAACTCCGAAGTCACGCAGACTAATAATGGCGAACTTACGGTGTTCCTTCCACTTGGCGCCATAAGGCTCTTTGGCTATACCTTGAGGTGAACAGAAATGGGATGCATATAAATGTCCATATCTTTATTTGCATTTGCAATGTACCCTTTTTTGATTCATGCAAGGTTCAATTTTTTTTTAATCCATTATATTTGAAACTGCAATTTTTTATTACATAAAAGAAGCAATGGGTTGTTCTTTCTTAGACTGACGTTACTTCTTATACTAGTAATTGCAGACGAATTTTAATTCAGAATACTAAAAATTGTTCTATAGTTGATTTTCTTTAGATATCAATGTACTTTAACGTTCCTACGAGCTTGGGCTGAAAGGTAGTGGATTCAGAGTGTAAACAACTTGCCAAATAGCAATTACTGAAGCAACTGGATATGATCTTGGAAACGGTCAGACGTTTTAGATAACATTCTTTTGTCAATGACAGTTCCTCCAGTGCAGTGGCATTCACGAAAGATAACGGATGTTATCTGAAACATCTTACCGTTTCAAAAAACATATCCAGTTGCTTGAGTAATTTGCGTATCTTATTACCTGCCTATTACATTCATTATCATGTAAACATCTTGCTATGTATTTGATCACAAAGTTCTTCATGCACAGCAATGGATTAAGAGCCAACGTTTTGATGACCACTTGTCATCTTCGTCATGGATATACAAACTGGTTTACAGTGCACTGGTGCTAGGTGTTACAGGTTCACAGTGCACTGGTGCTAGGTGTTACAGGTTCACAGTGCACTGGTGCTAGGTGTTAAAGGTTCACAGTGCACTGGTGCTAGGTGTTACAGGTTCACAGTGCACTGGAGCTAGGTGTTACAGGTTCACAGTGCACTGGAGCTAGGTGTTACAGGTTCACATTGCACTGGAGCTATGTGTCACAGGTTCACAGTGCACTGGAGCTGGTTGATGCAGTCCCAAACGTATTGTTGTAAAAACAGATATCGTCAGGTAACAATGATCAAATCATGCGGTTCTAAATGCAAAGTATTGTTTTGTACATTCATATACAGGAAAAAAAACTGTAACACCTACCTCCAGTGCACTATAAACAAGACAGTATAGCCCTGACGAAGATGGTCATCAAAACGTTGGCTTTTAATAAATTTTATGGTTGTGCAAGAAGAACTTTGTGATTAACTATTTTACCAACTTGATGGAATTACTTACTGATCTTGCTATGTGACATGCAGCATTCTTACCTAAATTCTTTCCATCTGGACTAAGGAAAGCTTGCCCCAGGGGACGGCTTGAGAAGTTCTCGGCGTTCTTCACCAGTGCCTCGTGGATTGCGGCGTAACCGTACAGAACTACCACACGCCTCGGCCCGAAATACACCGTAAAAACGTCACCGTACTTCTTCGACAATTTGGCATAAGCCGAAGGATCCTATTGAAAATACATCACATGTTAGTCTTTTACTTTAAGCAAAAGCGTTGATAAGGATTTTTACCAAAAGCTACCGACTGTATGTTTTAATGCATACTCGATAGCACATTAGGGAAGATTCATTTATCATTATAAATCTAGATAGCACTTGAATTTTAGTCATAAGTCATGTGTAAAATCAGCCAAGGATGGAAAACAGTATACTTGCAAATTTACAATCAATTTAACTTCTTCAGTTAAGTCCAATGAATAAGTAATCATTTTATATACAAATTGCTATTAAAATGTTAACGTGCTAACCATGTCGTGAAAGTTGCAGGCCATTAAAATCAAGATTTCAGTTGAAAATTATAAGATTGAAGGTAACTGTCAATCATAAATAATTTTTAAGTTTTGTAGCCCGAGTGCCTTTTGCAGATCTATTTTATTTACACACACAGGGATGGACCACTACTTCTAGAGCGATGTTGCTGTTTTTTTTTTTTTCAAGTGCTGTGGGTGTTGTGCAACACTATTATCACATGAGCATTAAAAACATTTCGTGGGTTTGTTATGAAATTTGATACAAAAGTCGAGACCAGTGCTCTTTACAAGTCAGGGCCGGGGTCTTTAGAGTTGAAATATTACCCACAACTCCTGTCACTATTTATAAACATGCGCACTCGGAAAGATAAACGTGTTTAATCTAGACTTCCCAGGCTATTCAATCGGATATACTTTTTTCATCAAAATTGTAATAATTCTATAATTGGATGAGAATTTTAAAATATTTTTTCATATAGCAAATTGCCCAAATTTGTGTCAGTAATGATATGGAAGGCCTAGAAAATGTTGTGTTTCTGCTGACCCAACTGACACTAGCAAACACCTGCCAACCTAAACCTTTTATTTGGTCGAACGATGGTATCTGATTTATGAATCTCATTTTTAACGCGTTCTTACATACATCAGCGAGTAACTGGTTAATGTTTTGAACAGTTCGTGTAGTATACATTGGCTTTTGTTGATAGATTATCAATATAACAGTGCGTGCACCATGTTCAGTACGTTAACAATATGACGTGAAAAATATCTTGAGGCGATCCAGTTCCACATCGCCAAACGAAATTCGTTTTTATCATTTCGACCGAAATTTAAGAAAACAAAGAAAATCTTGTGAGTGCCGTGGGAATCCTAAGCTTTAACATGTGAAGAATTACGTTATTGTTTTGTTTACCATGCGGTCTTATCTGACAAACAGATATGTGTGCATTTTCCTTGTTCTACATTCATGTTATAGCGTTGACTTTTGAACGTTGATAAAATGCAAAAGTAAGATTGGAAGACTACGGAACACACAAAGCGTTCGGAGACTTGTTTTAATCTATAAAAGTTGTTTAGAAATGTGTCATATTTTGGTCGCAGCGCCGTCATACAGCTGTAAGTAAACATGTGACAATATACACGCTTACTAGGTGGATCGGTGGAACTCGTAGTGCAGAGTCAAGCCAAATCTGTGCGGACAATTTTTGGTAATTTCCAGTATATCTTAGGAAAAAGACGTCAGTCGCACCCATTTTAATGTTTTCTTGCAAAGAAGAGTGGATTTTGGTAGAACCTAGCCCTAACCACGGACTGACCATAGACCTAACCCTACCCCTGACCCTAGCTCTAGAAGTAATGCTAACCCACGTTGACTACCGTACGGAGAAAAATCTAACGGAGCAGGAGTTTTGTGTGAGAGAGCTAGATACTTAGATTTACCTTCATTATGCTCAAGGCATTTCCCACAATCGGCAGTCCTCTCGTTCCCGGTGGCATATTTCTCGGCCGCCCACACAGTACAAGTGTAGCGATGACACACAGAACGGCTAGTCATATCACCTGTAGGCTCCCGGACACTGGAAACATGTAGACCAAAAACGACATTGTCTTTGATAAGTCTACAATATATATAACAGTTATACGTATTCTAAAGCCCCGACAAATCTTCCCGAACGTACACTTCGGCAGCAAATGGGAGAATAAGAGCCTAAAGTCTCAAGCTTGAGATGTGTTTACTTTGCTGCACTGGTCTGTTTCATTTTATAGCAATGGGTAGCACCTATATATAGCTAGGCTCGTTAGCCTGCGATAACTTTCAAAAATGAGGAAAAAATAGAAGCAAAATTGCATAGCTGACCATGTTCATTTTCAAAATGTTTTCATTGTGAACATTGTTAACTTAAAGTTGAAGTGATACTGATTTAAAGTAAACTATGCTAACATTTACGGATTAAAAATTAAAGTCATATAGACCCACTTGTATATAATAGTACAATCTGACTTATCACATATCTGTTCATGATTGACACGTACAACAGGCTCCTTATGAGAAAGTGCCCATCTCGAATTTCGTGCGAATGCTCCATTACATCCGTTCTTTCTCCCATTAGTGGCTACAATCATGATGCTAATCCGATGTTATGGGACGGCACTTATTTAATGTCATATCTGATGGACGTCCTTTATGGCAACTTAGATACACCGCGCTTTCTTCAGGCTATCACGGCGCTCCCATAGCGACTTCACCGCGCTATCATCGTCATGGTCAAATTTGCCAACCCAGTGAGAGCGCCGTCCTAGTGGAATTGGGGCTTTACCACTGATAGCAGTCCTTTAACAAAGGCACATTCCTTCCCCATCTCATATATCGTAGAAGCTTCCCACAACAACAACTTTACTTTTTAGTGTTTCGATCACCGTCAATTTACAACTTCCTTACCCAAAAATTCCCGCCATACCCACTATAAAATCTTGCCGTACCCGGTAATTTTTAGCGGGAATGGCAGAAATTACCCATGGATTAGTGATATCTTCTAGCGGGTACGGCATGACTGTCCGGGCACGGCGGGAAAGGAGTCAGGCTAACGTCACATTACCACAAAGGGGCCGTCGGGCAACAAAACAGGTTCGGCAACAAAAACTCAAAAGAGACCAATAACAATTCAACAGCATGCCTTGTGCATATTTATTGGCATAAACGTTAATTTTTCGTTTCCGCAAGAAGCCCAACCGGGCCCTGGATAGAAAATTTGACAAAGGCCTTAAGTACTGCTTTACGAGAAAAAATCATTCATTCTTGTTCCCTTCTTCCTTCAGGAGGTTGGTTGTTTTGCATCAAACGATGTTGTGACAAAAATCAAGCCCAGCGACCAACTTCTCCTGGCGCCCACTTGTCAGATATAATAATCACCATCCACTCTGAGTTTAACCCTCAAACCACCGTACCTTTTTTGTGACGTAGATTACCGTATGGGGTCAAAAATGACCCAATAATTTTGTATAAATACAGTTTTTTGGTGACTCTTTTTGTGATTTGTATATAATTATAGCTTCATTAATCTATGTGGGACAGTTTGACATGATTAGGTGAGAATAATTCTAGCTCATTATCATAATGTATGCAAAAGATAATGAGGACCACATTTTGCACTAACGCTATTCAGACCGGATATGTTTTTTTTATGCCTGCACCAACTTCAAAGTCACATAGCCCCTGAATAACTTATGCTAAGGCCACCAAACTTGGTCCCTTTTGAGAAAATGTTCATAGCAAGCAATTTAGGTGAATAAAAAAAGTTCATCATTTTTCATGTTGCCATGGCAACGGAATTCTGACAGGCATATTTATTACGCAATTTTCTAATTTTAGTTTAAACATTCAAGTTTTGAGGTTTTCTTGGCAAATAACAGTTGTTCATGACATCTTATAAAATTCAACGTAAATTTCATGATTCAATATTCATAATTTATGCTAATTTGATGACGTCATCAATAAAAATCCAAGATGGCGGCCAATTAATATAAATGACGTCATGGTGTCGTCACAAAAGTTATTACCATAATTTCGTTGCACATGAACATCATTCTCTATAAATTTCGTGATCATATGATAAGTAGTGTAGGCGTGGATCTCAAAAGTTTGTTTAAAAAAATGCTGGGGTCAGTTTTGACCCCACTGGACCATACATAAACTTTCTATGATAACTTAATCAACAATGAGCCAATCTTTGTAAAAACGTATGAGACGTTATACGATATATATATATATATACAAACAAACTCATGGGAGAAAATTTGTTTTCAACCAGAAATGCCATAATGGCACATATTAATATACGTCTGGGGTCAGTTTTGACCCCATACAGTGGTTTGAGGGTTAAGTTACTTACTGCTGGCTGAAATAAGTGGAAATATAGACTGACACCAAAAATAATGTCTTCATTTTTCATGGAGGAAAAAACAACACTGAAGGCAGAAAATTCCTGACAAACACAAATACAGGAACTATTTAGAAAACAGCTATCTCATTTCTAAACTATCATACAGTCTCAAAAGTTCTTTAGTCGAAAATTATGGGAACTGGGGTACACATAGGAAGGGTCTGCAATGTCTGGAGAAAAACACTGGGATTCAATTACCACAGAAAGAGTTCTCATGTATGAACCTTTTGATGTTTCTACCTCTCGGCTAAGATTAACGTCATGATTACGTTATATTTTATGATGTCATATTTACGTCATATTACACCATTATTTTTTAACCAAATGAACAGAATATAAAAAAAACTCCACCAGTACATCAGCCCCTCCAAATTTGGTGATCGTAACCCGAGCCGTTTTGAAATTACGAAAGGGGGCGGGGGGTCAAAAGAGCCGGCCCCCCGTCCCCAGGAATCCCAGCAAACGGCTTCCCTGGCGCCCAATTGTCAGATATAATCACCATCCATTCTAGGCTTAAGTTACTTACTTCAGGCTGAAATAATTAGAAACCTAGACAAACACATCAAAAAACAATACCTCAATTATTCATGGAGGTAAAACAACACCTCGGTGGCTGGATCTCCTGATCAACGCAAACATAGGAACTGTATGAAAACAGAACAATATATCTCATTTCTAAACTATCATGCAGTCTCAGAAGTTCGTCAGTCTGAAACGGCGGGAACTGCGCTGCACCGAGGTATGTCTAGAAAGGTAGATGTACGCAGTTAGCGTGTACGGTGTTGTACGAAGATGTACGAAGTTAAAGGTAACTAGAGACAGTGATCAAGAAAGTTCGGAAGTTGCGAATGATGGCATCTGAATTCATAAGCAGTTGGAGTTTTTGTTGAAATCAGTATTACTTTTCCGTATTGCAAAATCAGACTCTATGAACTCAAATAGTGTGTACTCGTTCCCCAGAGATTCCCGAGAATCTGTGTACTCGGTCCACTGAACGATTCCCGAGAATCGTATACACTTACACACTGTGTACTCGGTTCACTGAAAGATTCTCCAGAATAGTACACTTACACACACTGTGCACTCGGTTCACGGAAAGATTCTCCAGAATCGAACACTTACACACACTGTGCATTCGGTTCACGGAAAGATTCCCCAGAATCGTACACTTACACACACTGTGCACTCGGTTCACGGAAAGATTCCCAAGAATCGCACACTAACTTTAACACACACACACACACAGCCCGATCTACTGTCGATTCCAAAGAATCATACATACATGTACGAACGGATGCCGAAATATCCCGAAGATTGCCGATTTGCCAACACCGATTTCCGAACGCTGTATTTGAATTAAGAACAATAATATCTGCCATTAAAAAATATCATGGCCACATGACTGATACAAAAATGTATGGCACACGTCGCTGTAATATGGTACACCTTTATATATTTAACCCGAAAAAGCAGGAAGGGTCTGCAACGTCTCCAGAAAAAAAACACAGGGTTTTAATGACTACACTGAGTTCTTACGCACAGACTTTTTGATGTTTCTCCCTCTCAGTCCAGATTAGCTTCTTTTCCCAGAAAATTAGTCTGCTACTATGCAGAAAAAAAATGCCATTCTTACCACCTAATGCCACGTCATTCCTCAGGATAAAGGCAAATGTGGCCTTAAGTCGTCAGACTGATTAAAACCAGACTAAGCCCAGTATATTAAGAAAAGTAGATCACCATTTTACTAGTTATAAACCATGTCAAAATATATCATCCAATATCTCATCTCTCCAAGTTTTGCTCACTTTTCTGGACGTCCATAGATGATAGGTGGAACTCTCGCCAGTACTGTACAGCGTCTCTCCGGCAATCCACAGTGAAAAAAAGCATGCAATACGTTAACTATGGACTTGTAGCAATGGGTCCAACCAACACGATATTTTCTGAATATTCTAAGGAGTTTGTCGAGTAGTAAAATAACACATGAGAATAGCGAATACACATGGAATCAATGATGCAGTACCGTACAGTGGTAGACACGTCTCAGTTTTCATATCGAGAGAATGTACGTAGCCAGAGTTTTTTTTTTTACATAGAAAGCAGGCTAAAAAAGTTTAATGCTCCTGATCCGGTTTGGCTGTTTCATATCTATTGGCTGTTTCTGGAGCGTTTTGGACAAAATACCAAGCAGACATTACGGAAAATTTCAGCGCAACTTCACTACGGATAACACATAACTTTACAACAGACTTCCTTTGTTGTAGTTAACGAAGAAAAAGTACAACACCAGAACTGTCGGTATTTACTGTTGTCCGCTCCATTGTTACAAGCCTTAACAAAGTTGAAGCGATTTTCTTACTGTTTTTCTTTGCTCATTTGAGCTCAAACTGGTCAATTCTACAGTGAATTGACAAATGGTATGTATATATACGTATATATTACACTCATTTACGTTTGGGGACCGCATTGTATACAATTATATTCACATAAAGACAGTCTGTAAACATGAAAATACTTTACGTTTCTGACCTTGTCTAAATTGTGAGTAGCGACACCTGTGTTGCAGTACAATCTGAACCAGTCAGAATTGCCTTGAAGGAGGTGAAAAAACGTTGGTGTGAATACAGTAACAGGCGTGTAAAAAAGAGTCTCTTTATTCAGTGACGTACCAACTGGATGAAACTATTCACGGATCCTGTCTTTTCATTATGCAGAAATTTATTGCGAAACTGCATAATATGTACCACTAACATATCGATGTAAGGAGCTTCAACATGTAACAAAAACATCAACTTGTAAATTCATTATTCACACCCACTAAATGACTTAAGTTGACTTATTTCTGTTGTCACAAAGGAAAAGTGAGAAGCGCTATGTCCACGGGATCCCGTTGGACCCCTCACGGCTTTTCATACGAAGCTAAACAATGAGCTCAAGCAAACATTGATCAAAAACGATAAATTTGTACATTGTTCTAGAAAGATTCAAATATGATTGCTTTGCATCTCGATTTGCTCGTGACATCTAAAGACTGGGTTGTGCTTCTTATATTAATATTTCATATACCTGAATGAAACGTCTGTTTTTTTGTTTGCGTTTTCTATGCAATTAGAAGTATTATTCTGTGTCTACCCTTCCCCGAAGGAATAGTTCGTGCCAACTCTCAAATCTAAATTGACCAATCACATCTAATCAGTAGCATAATGACATACAGTCATCATATTAAACCTATAATATCACATATGTACATAAATATATATATACCCACTGCATTCTGCCTGATGATAAGTGATAAGATCGCAGGCACGATAAACACACCCAGAAACTGTCACCACCTAGAACTCGAGACACATCTTCAGGAAGCAGTAACCTACGTCTTGAGTCGCATCTTCAGGGAGCGGTAACGTCTTGAGTCGCATCTTCAAGAAGCGGAAACGCCTTGTACTAGCAGGTCGGTTGAAATCACTGGAGAGGTCTCGCGTGAGTAGGGATATCTGAATTTTAATTTTTTGTCGTTATTTTCCCTACATACAATAGCTTGCGCCTCCAATTCTAAGGTAGCTTTTTTCATTAACAAAATGGTTCGGGCGTATCCTTTTGACAACAACAGTTTCAAACCAAATAGACTGTTTGTTGGTATGTTTTCATGTGGATTATATTAATACGTGTTGTTTATTGTCCCTAATGACATTTTACACAAAAGGAGGGGTGAATCCTAAACTCTAGAAAAGTACAAGATCCCAGGAAAAACAGTTCAGGAACAAGCATATCAAAAAAGTACACGTCAGTAACAAGCCCAGCTAATACAGTAGGTAGGGACTTCAAAGATCCGTGCGATTGGATTTGTATGCTGCTCCCAGCCTCCTACACGGCCTTCCACGGGCGTTGGCGGGAGGGAGGGAGGGTGGTGGGGTAGGAAGGGAGGCTAGCAAGGGAGGAATAGGTTTGTGGACGGGCATCCATTGTATGCGGTTGGACAATTTTTGTTCGTTTTGCTCGGATATCAGGATCAAGCCGATAGTATTGGGCTGGGGTATCGAAGTTATTTTAGGATTGCTCAAACTTTCACTTTCAGTGTGTACCTAAACATTCACAGTACAATGTGGCATGTGAGATGAAGATGTCTCAAGGAAACTAACTTTGCTGTGAACAAACATCTCCTTATGTAATGAATGTACGTCTGCAGTGCGCCTCTTTATCCGCTTCATGTGCTGTGGCTTCTGTCAATTTAACTAAATCATGCAGTTCTGCGACATCTCCAGAAAAACACGTGGATTCAATGACTACACTGAGTTGTGCATAAGTGTGTGTGTGTGTGTGTGTAGGCACGTAAGTGTGTGTGTTTGTGTGCGTGTGTGTATAGGCACGTATGTGTGTGTGTGTGTGTATGTATGTGTGTGAGTGGGTGTCTTTGTGTAGTTGTAGACATTCTTATATTTGAAAGACTGGCAGTATTGTTGCGCTGTGCCATGACGTTTCTGACACCTGCCCATCACAGTCTTTGTGAAAGAGCATGACCATATAACTGAAATAAAAATAGCACATGGGGCTCTGTTAGAGAACACTTATTATCTTTTACCCAAAATGGCAGGAAGGGTCTGCGACATCTCCAGAAAAAAGACGGGGATCTAATGACGACACTGAGTTCTGACGCACAAGTCTTTTGATGTTTCTCCCTCCCTGCCCAGATTAACTTCTTTTCCCAGAAAATTAGTCTGTTCTTTTGCAGAAAAACAAAATGCCATTCTTACTGCCTAATGCCACGTCATCCCTCTATATTCATATTTCTTATACCTGAATGAAACATCTGTTGCTTTGTTTGCGTTTTCTGTGCTATTCGACGTATAATTCTGTGTCTGCCCTTCCACCGAAGGAATAGTTCGCGCCAACTCTTAAATCTAAATTGACCAATCACATCTCATCATTAGCATGACATACAGTCAGCAAAGTAAATCTATAATATCACATATGTATTATTTTATACATAAATATATATACACACTGCATTCTGCCTGATGATAAGCGATCAGCTTGCAGTCACGGTAAACACACCCAGAAAGCCGCCGCCACCTGGAATTCGAGACACATCTTCAGGAAGCGGTAGCGTCTTGTCCTAGCAGGTCGGTTGGAACCGCTTTAGAGGTCGCGCGTGAGTAGAGATATCTGGAATTTATCTATCTTTATTATTTTCGCCTCCAATTCTGAGGTAGTTTTTTCAGTAACAAAATAGTTAGGGCGTGTCCTTTCGACAACAATAGTTTCAAACCAGATATACTACTCCTTTGTATGTATTTACGTGGATTACATTAATACTTATTGTTTATTGTTCCCAATGACATTTCACTCAAAATAATGGGTGAATCCTAAACTCTAGGAAAGATATCAGGAAAAACATTTCATGAATAAGCATATCTGAAAAGCACACGTCAGCATCAAGCCCAGCTAATACAGTAGGTAGGGACTTCAAAGCTCCGTGTTGATTGGATTTGCCTGCTGCTCCCAGCATCCTTCACGTCCTTCCATTGGCGTAGGCCGGAGGGAGTGAGCGAGGTTAGCAAGGGAGGGAGGGAAGTCTCCATTGTATGCGGTTGGACAATTTTTGTTCGTTCTGCTCGGATATCAGGATCAAGCCGATAGTATGGGGGTGGGGTATCGAAGTTATTTCAGGATTGCTCAAGCTTTCATTTTCAGTGTGTATCTAAATATTCACGATACTTGCTGAAATTTGGCATGTGAGGTGAAGATGTCTCAAGGAGACAAACGCTGTTGTGAAGAAACATCTCAAATATGTAATGAACGTCTGCGGTGCGCCTCATGTTCCACATAATGTGCCGTCGCTTCTCTCATTTTAACTAAATCATGCAGCTCTTATTAGTCGGTTGCCTTGACGATTGGATGAAATCATTGGCTAATTTGGTGCCATTGGTTAACTGCAATATTTTACACACACACACGTATATATATATATCTATATATATTTATAGATGTGTGTGTGTGTGTATGGACGTATGTGCATGTGTGTATGTGTGTGTGCGCGTGTGCGCGTGTGTCTATGCATGTATGCGTGTGTGTGTGTGTATGTGAGTGTGTGTATGTTTGTTTGTGTGTGTGTGTGTGTGTGTGTGTGTAGGCACGTATGTGTGTTTGTATGTGTGTGTAGTTTTAGACATTCTTATATTTGAAAGACTTACACTGTCTTACAGTATACGAGTATTGTTTCGCTGTGCCTTTATGTTCCTGGCACCTGTCAATTACAATCATTCTGAAAGAACATGACCATATAACTGCAATAAAAATAGCACATGAGGCTATGTTAGAGTACACTTAATATATTTTACCCAAAATGGCAGGAAGGGTCTGTGATATCTCCAGAAAAACACAATTATTTAAAGACTACACTGAGTTCTGACACAAAAACTTTTTGATGTTTCTCCTACCTTTCCCAAATTAACTTCTTTTCCCAGAAAATTAGTCTGTCATTTGCAGAAAAACAAAATGCCATTACTGCCTAATGCCAAGTCATCCCTCCATATTCATATTTCGTATCCTCGAATGAAAAGTCTGCTGATTTGTTTGCGTATAATTCTGTGTCTGCCCTCCCCCTGAAGGAATAGTTCTTGCCAACTTTCAAATCTAAATTGACCAATCACATATCTCATTAGCATAATGACATACAGTCAGCATATTAAATCTATAATATCACATTATGTGATACATAAATATACATACACACTGCATTCTGCCTGATGATAAGCGATCAGATTGCAGTCACAGTAAACACACCCAGAGAGCCGCTGCCACCTAGAACTCGAGACACATCTTCAGGAAGCGGTAACGTCTTGAGTCGCATCCTCAGGAAGCGGTGACGTCTTGTTCCAGTAGGTCGGTTGGAACCGCTTTAGAAGTCGCGCGTGAGTAGGGATATCCGATTAAAAAAAATTTTGTTTGTTTTCGCCTCTAATTCTGAAGAAGTTTTTTTTCAGTAGCAAAATGGTTTGGGCGTGTCCTTTCGACAACAACAGTTTTATACCAGATATACTACTCATTGGTATGTATTTACGTGGATTATATTGAAAATTGTAGTTGTTTATTGTCCCTAATGGCATTTCACACAAAATGATCGGCGAATCCTAAACTCTCGAAAATTACAAGATCTCAGGAAAAATATTTCAAGAACAAGCATATCTGAAAAGTACACGTCAATAACAAGCCCAGCTAATACAGTAGGTAGGGTCTTTAAAGCTCCGTGTTGATTGGATTTGTCTGCTGCTCCGATCCCAGCCTCCTACACGGCCTTCCACGGGCGTTGGCCGAAGGGAGGGAGGGAGTGAGGGAGGGTAGCAAGGGAGAGATTTTAACAAGGGAGGGGGGAGGTTAGAAAGGGAGGTTAGCAAGGGAGGGAGGGAGGCTTGCAAGGGAGGAATAGGTTTGTGGACGGGCATCCATTGTATGCGGTTGGACAATTCTTGTTCGTTCTGCTCGGATATCAGGATAAAGCGATAGTATTGGGGTGGGGTATCGAAGTTATTTTAGGATTGCTCAAACTTTCACTTTCAGTGTGTACCTAAACATTCACAGTACAATGTGGCATGTGAGATGAAGATGTCTCAAGGAAACTAACTTTGCTGTGAACAAACATCTCCTTATGTAATGAATGTACGTCTGCAGTTCCCCCCTTTTTTTCCGCTTCATGTGCTGTGGCTTCTGTCAATTTAACTAAATCATGCAGTTCTGCGACATCTCCAGAAAAAACACGTGGATTCAATGACTACACTGAGTTCTGACACAAAAACTTTTTGATGTTTCCTCGCCCTTCCCAGATTAACTTCTTTTCCCAGAAAATTAGTCTGCCACTTGCAGAAAAACAAAATGTTATTCGCACCACCTAAAGCCACGTCATCCGTTTAGATAAGACAAAAGTGGCCTGTTGTTGGTGTGCTGTGTTTACCGGGTATATTGAGAATTATCATAGTGGAGCTCTGTTAACTTTAGGCCTCATCAATTCAATTGCAGCTAGCTTTAGACAAGAGTAAGACACATGCTATAGTGTACTACACTGTTTTCAAGACCTTCAGACCATGCATAAAAAACTTGCCCTCAAATGCTAACCTGATCTGTCAACTTTTAGCAAGCGCATTTCCGACAGATTGTATACGGTTAGTCTTCATATAACCCCTGATCATTGGTCCTCTCGGATCCAACCGGCATACTGACCGTTTTAAAAACCATACCCAGTTGCTTGAGTAATTACTTTTTGCATTACAGACGTTCACGGGAACTGTTAGTCTCACCCATAGAACAACCAACAGTGATCCCAACATCAGTCCATACGCTGTTACACACGAGCTGACCATGCCTTATAAAGGTAAAGCTGCAACTCATAGCGGGCAGGGAAAGGACACTATTCAACCAAAGAACGATACATACATGTGCCATGCCTTAGCAGGACTTGACAAACCCGAGAACAGTACTGAGGCTCCAGCCCTTTCCGGGGGTGGTGGTTCCATGTGCGAGTCTCCACATCCTCCGAACGAATCCTCCGTGCACATTAACCCCCTCTTGTGCGAGCAAATGGACAACCCGGTGTACGGACATGACCTGGAGGGCGAGGGCACGGATCCTGATACTGACTTGCGGCCAGCTAGCATGCAGCCATATGCCGTCAGGTATCAGGAGGAAGGTGCTGATGCTGATAAAGACCATCGACCAGCCAGCGTGGACCCATATGCCGTCAGATATCAGGACGAAGATGCTGCTGATGATAACAGCCTGTCACGCGAAATGGAAGCTGCTGGTACATCCGGGAATAATGCTGGCACATCCGAGAATGATGCTGGCACATCCAGGAATGATGCTAGCACTTTCGGGAATGATACTGTCACTTCCAGGAATGATACTGACACTTCAATGCCACGAAGGAATGACAGGAACATGAGCGGCACTCGCAAACCCAGGAACGCACAGGGTGCAGCTGGCGGTAAGGTGATATAGTTATACATTTACACACTTTAATTTCAAGGGGAGTCAGAGAGAATCTTCTACTACTGATAACCGTCATTCTTCCGTTAAGAGGGTGTAGTCTCCATGTGAACGTCATTGAACTTCTGACTCTCTGATGGTGCGATGTACAATAACAGGAGAAGGTTGTCAATTTGTAAAGTGATACTACCATAGTTAATGAATTTATATTTGTTCACATCATATTGTATTTTAATTTCATAAAATCTTGAAGTGACTATTCTGCTTATTCATACCGTATACGCCATTTCGATTTTAGAATTTTCTTCCAGGCACCACACCCATGCAGCAGACTGATTGGCAGGCACTTGCCGACGCCGCTGCGAGTATACCCAACCCTATGTACGCCTCCAGAACAGGTAAATCTTTATAGTCCTTTGTCAGATTTGTCGTAAAATTGCCATACGATAACGCTTACGTTCTTGGTCCAAGACGGATATTAATTAGGATTTTACCATGGTAAATATTGACCGAAGGAGGCAATATATACCTGGGTCGCGAGGGTGCCATACAAGATTTTGTTGCCTTGTTACAAAATGACTGCCTTATATGCTTCTCGGTGTTCGGTTCTATCATAAACTGCTTTATAACTCTACAACTTCAAAATCTTTACACAAGCTTCGACGGACGTGACGTCATGACATCTCTCTATGGCACTAACTCGGCTGAAATACAGACAAATGTGATTTATATTTTTTTCTATATTACTTAACCCTCAAACACCCGAGTGGGGTCCATTTGGACCCAAGGCGTAAATTTTAAAGTGCTATTTGAACATTTTGGTCTGAAGAAAATCCCTTCATTGACTTTTTCAGCAAATATCTGCTACATTTTCTCATCAATTTTTACGAAGATTGGTACAATACTGTGGAAAGTATAAAGAAAGTCTGTGATCAGTCCGTCCCCAGCAAAAAAGCGCAGTTTTTAAAACAAACTTTTGAGACTTACTCCCTAGATCGGTGAGCCGTTTGTATGTTAAAGAAAATAGAAATAAAATACTAGTAAATAAATAGATTGCTGAATTTATATGTACCGTCGGTTCCGTTGATTTTACAAATCTACGTATGGGTTATGTCACTAATTAAATAAACTTCTGCTAACGATTATAATTCATAAATCTATTGTACTTTGTTATTTACGATTTGCCTATTCTAAAGGAAAATTTATCTGTATACGTAATTTCCAGCACTAAACTTGGACTTACACAAATTTCGACTGTCGATCACCGGTCTTTGTCTGTCATTGTAATTCTTTGAAAAAGACAGGAGTTGGACAGTCAAAACTGTCGTGTTTAATTTTCATGTTGGAAATTAAAGTTTAAAAATTTTGAAAAAAAATCGTTGTTTTAAATCCCCTTGTTTTCTAACAGACCGCATGTCTCCGGCTGGAGTAAGTGGTCGCTGTGCTCTCTGTATCTTCATCCGCTCCCAGCTTATATATATGGCCGCGGGCATTGCGGTGCTGCTAAGCATAATCGCTATGGGACTTGCCCTTCTGGCGTTCATCAACAATGAGGTAGACGCTCGCAAAATCCTGCTGGAAAGCAATTTTTTTAGACACTGCTTCTTTTCTGTTTATTGAGTCCATCAAGTCAGAACTTTCCGCTATTTCATTTTTTTAACGTTTGGTATTCTGACGTACATATATATATTTATACGTTTGTAGGAGATGTCTGAACTGAACACCACTGTTGACACCTTGAAGCGTGACCAAGACGACATGCGCCAACTGCCCACCACTGTTCACGCGTTGAAGCTCGACCTGGACAAGGAGCGAAGCCGAACCGTCCCCGCCTCAGAGCAGCATCTTGACAAAACGAGTAAGACGACAGGTAAGTTGGGTTTCAGCTGTTTTGTGGGCCATTCGGCATGGTGTGTTGGGCAACATCATTACAATAAAAATGTGGCAATTAAAAATCATGGTCATGGCGACGGCTGTATGGTTTATATGTTTGTTTTGTGTTATTGATTGTTTTCGTATTTGTGTTATATTCCTTGACATAGCTGTATATAAAAATTGTTTTAGCCTTTATATCGATTCCTATTAACATATGTAAATGATGCCCTAATTCCCAATTTATTTAGCTGCCAAATATCGCAAGTAGGAAACCCCAATGATTTACCTCTGTGGTATTGCAATACATTCTCATTGTGATACTTGAAAATTAGAAAAAAATGCATAATTGATGTCTTTCTATAATTTTCATAGCCATGTGTTTAAGAATCCCATGCAGTGGATTTATTAACTGTTCTCATTAATTATGGAAGTCAGTCTTTGATTTTTATAATCAGTGTTTAATCATGTAAAGTACCTGTGTGTAGCTATCCAAATTCTGAAAATAACAACCATCCGCCAACACCTTCTTGAATTATTCCCCTCCAAAAGGAAGAGCAACTTCGCACGCGCGGACGAAATCATGAAAAATTCCTGGAATTTTTGCCAATCGGACGTATACTACACTGTTATGCTAATCCCAGAGTCGTCGCCCAAAACAGCATTGACTATCATAATTCCATGATGTGATACTTTTCGTGATATTATATGTTAAAAAGAATATAGATACTCACCCATTCTTCGTAAACGTGTGCAATTGGGGGTAACAAATGGTAAAAAAATGAAGTTGTTCATAAAGTTTACTTAACAGTTTTAACTTGTTCCCACAACTGTTAACTTTCATTTACAAATTTTGGAATGTGCTGTTAAGTTCCCATTTTGATATATTAGCTTTTTTATGTTGATATTTCACTTTTATTTCAGTGATATAAAAAGTGCGTTTAAACACAGAAGACGTTTACTACATGAATAATCTAGGGATACAAACGTTTATTTCTTATTTGTATCCAAGCAGAAGCCCTCAGGGTGTCTGAAAATGAGTAACATTTGATATTTCTGTTTACTTTTTGAGAGAAATGACCTTATTTGTACCTTACGAGTTGGATTGATTTGGAAAAAAAGAAGCACACATCAGCGTTTTTTCCAGTGAGTACACAAAACTGGCAGCATTTATTTCATTTTTCCCCGGAGGAAGAGCAAAGAACTGTAGAATACAACATTGAGGGCATTCGGCATGAAACTGTATGCACTTTGCCTACA
The DNA here is from genome assembly GCF_000003815.2 of Branchiostoma floridae. Classification (NCBI taxonomy): domain Eukaryota; kingdom Metazoa; phylum Chordata; class Leptocardii; order Amphioxiformes; family Branchiostomatidae; genus Branchiostoma; species Branchiostoma floridae. The sequence continues at coordinate 1,606,865 of NC_049987.1, read as the reverse complement.
GATGCCGCGGAACTATGGTAACGTAAGTCAATAACCTTGGTAACGTAAGTCAAACATCTCTAATATCAAAGATATAACCACTGCACAAATACATCTGTAAGTGTGAGAGGTGCTGGGCAGGCTGTCTTTGTCTGTATTGTACCAGGTAAGCTAATTAATAGTTCTTGTTTGACTTTATTCTAACTCATATTGCATCCGCTTTATTCTATTGCAGTGTCCACTTTTTTTGGAAAGCCCAATTTGAAATTAATCTTTAAGCGCAAAGTTTGGCTTTTCACCCCCCCCCCCATTTCCCTTCTCCCCCTCTGGCCTTATCTTCTCTAAAGCTTTCTTACCCCCTGAACCCACTGGTGTATAGTATTCTATAACGGAAGCGACTTTTTGGCGACGCCTCAGAGGCGGAGCCGTTTTTATAGTACTGCGATTGAGTTGCCAAAAATTCTAAAAATTCCACGCATCCATTCCCTGGGGAATTCGTTTTTGGCTACATTTTGTGGGACCGGCCTTTCCATATGGAGGAGAGGAACTCTAATCTTGGGGCATGGAATAGCCACAAGGTTAGAGTTAGTTTGTGCATACTAATCTATATTACAGCTTTTCAAGGATATTTCATATCAACTTTCCGGGCGTTAATTTAGACCAACATGTCACAGCTGCTTGTTGTTTTTAATAGGCTTTCGTATGATGAATTATGTTATGCCTGGTCCTATAATTGACACTGGTTCTTTTAGATGTCGTTTTGAAGACTTTGGTTAATATATCAAGTATAAGAAAGGATGCAGAGATGAGATTTTCTTTACATTGGGCACGGTCGACATTTAACTTAGATTGACCGTTACTACATGATGCTGGCCTGACTTTTACTTAGCCTTACTGTGTGACGGAAGTGATGTTTTGTTTGAGTGTTTTCTTTTCTTTGTTTTGTATCATATGTGCGTTTGCCTGTACTTTGTTATTTTATTTATTTCTGTTTTTTTTTTGGCTTTCGTGATGATGCCACCTTTGATATTTGTTTTGATATATCGGCTGACACTCCAATTCTTCCGCGACATGGATTCGTGCTAGCCTTCTGCAGTCTGGGTGGGCTACCTGTGGACACAAAGAGACAAAAACATATAGAAAGATAAATGCCATTAATCTGCTTCTGTTACAATATGGTTTGTGTAGCTGTGCTCTTCGTCTTACGAACAAGATTCAGTCTTCTTGCAGAGTCACAAGCAAAGTGAGTGAGCCAATTCTGTTTACAGAATGCATATATGGTTTAAGGATTCATGGTCATATGATTGTTAATTCATCATGATAGAATTGCAATGACTGGCAATGACATATGAACTATAAGTTACCTAGATCAACAAAATCGACAAATACATCGTCCGATTGGGCTTTATATTTCCAGCTATACGAAACAAGGCGGCCCAAATCTGCCCCATTTTGTCCTGACGTTAAACCCTATCTCCTACTCAAGTGTCAGGTCCATACTTTGTTCGCGGGACAAGAGATACATTGAAGATTTTTTACCACTATAAGACATTATCTTTTACGTTGTCCCTGGCCATGACCCAACGCGTTTTGTCCTTTCCCTTCCTCTGTAACGAATTGTTAGTCTCACCTTTATGCTCTAAGCAGTGAAGTTCTTCTCAAGTCATTGCGCGGGTGGCCGTGCTACCTGTGCTAACAGAGAAAGAATAGGCATAAATACATTGAAGCCATTTTCTTGCCGTTCACCCGAGAATCAAATTGGTTTGCCTTTTATGAAAAACCAGCTGGTTATTATTATTACTGGAACATTCATTTGAGTCGAGAAGAAGAGACAATATTACATGTAGATAAGGCAAAAAATCCCAGCGGAACATTACGTCAAGTACCTACAACTTTGTGTAATCAAAAATTCCGTGCGAAGTAAAGGTGCACTCTCACTGCACTTGCGTCAAGCTTGCGTCACTGCGGGAGTTCGAAAGACATTTAACGAATTTCAGAGATAAAGAACGAATTTTCTTACATTTTGTGTATTTTGTCATCTTTTAAGTCATACTTTTACGTATTACTCACTCTCACTCAGGTCCGCATGCTCCGGGATGGAGCGTAGCGCCTGCACACACAGATCTCCACATAGGTCTGTTGAGGGCCAGCACCCAGGCGGTGGTAAGGTCGAGGCCGGCAGCCCTCAGGTCGTCCTTCAGTTGTTCTTGCCAGGTATGCCTGGGACGGCCCCTGGGGCGGGACCAGTTGGGTGGGGTCGGCTCCCTCAGAAGGGCAGCTGTTTCCAGAGGTGGCTCCGTCCTGGCGATGTGACCAAACAGCCGTAGACGGGCCTGGCGCACCTTACTGGACAGTTGGGGTTGACTGGTGGTCTCGCGCAGGGTGGCATTGGATACATAGTCATGCCACCTGATCCCCAGGATTCTCCTTTGGCACTTAGTATCAAAGGCGTCGAGTCGACGCTCCTGAGCAGCAGTGAGAGTCCAAGTCTCTGCCCCATAGAGAAGGATGGACAGCACAAGGCTGTTGTAGAGCCTTATCTTTGTCTGCGCAGAGATCTTGCTGCTGGTCCAAACCCTGTCCAGACTGGCCATTGCCGCGGCGGCCCGGCCGATGCGGAGCTGGATGTCTGTGTCGCTCTTGCAGTCTGATGTTATGGTGCCTCCAAGGTAGCAGAACTTGTCAACGGCTTCAACCGGGTTAGAGTTGATTACCAGTCCTGGTGGAGGAGGCTCGTAGTCGCTTAGGCTCTGGACCTTGGTCTTCCCCCAGCTGACCTTCAGGCCCAGCGGATGGGTTTCCGTGTCCATGGCCTGGAGGGCAAGTTGGAGGGCTTCCATGACTTCAGCTAGGATAGCCACGTCATCCGCATAATCCAAGTCAGTGACAGTGACATTCCCATAGCTTGCACCGCAGGCACACTGAGCCACAGTTCTGCTCATGACAAAGTCAATGGCTGTATTAAACACAGATGGTGCTAAGACGCAACCCTGGCGGACACCACTGTTGATATGGAAGGAGTCAGACATCTGTCCATTAACTCTCACAGAGGACGAGGTGTTGGAGTAGAGTAGAGAGAGGAGAGTCAGAAGCTTTGCTGGAACACCGAGAGTCTTGAGGATCTTCCACAGGGCCTGTCTGTCAACAGAATCAAAGGCCTGCTTCAGATCAACGTAGGCTGCGAAGAGGGGTCTCCGGAATTCTCTTCTCTTCTCGGCCAGCAGTCGCAGAGTTAAAATCCTGTCAACAGTCGAGCGACCCGGTGTGAAGCCGCTCTGCTCCTTTCTCTGTTTGCGAAGAAGGAGTGGGCGCAGCCTTCCAAGGATGACGTTTGCAAACACCTTCCCGGGAACACTAAGTAGGGTAATTCCTCTGTAGTTGCTGCAGAGATCCTTTGACCCTTTCTTCCAGAAGGGAAGGATGACACCTTGCAACCAGTCTTCCGGGATGGTCTCGCTGCTCCAGATGGCAGTGAACAGTTGTAAGAGCTGATCTGCTAGTGCAGGGCCTCCGTGGAGCAGCAGTTCAGGTGTGATGCCATCAGCTCCTGCAGCCCGGCCAGGCTTCAGCTTCTGTATGGCTTTGACCACTTCCTCTCGCGTGGGGGGGCCAGTAGGAACAGAGTCGTCCTCGCTGGCTGCGGCGGCTAGTGCATCGAGCTGAGGGGAGGGTGGTGGTGATGGTCGATTGAGCAGGTTCTCGAAGTGCTCCCTCCATCTTGCCAGCTGTTGGTCTGGGGTGTCTGGGACTGTTCCATCCATGGCTTTCACACAAGCAGTAGGTGGAGTTGTCCTCCCTGCGAGGGTCCTTAGAGTCCTGTAGAGGGACCCTTGATCTCCTCTGCGGGCAGCCATCTCCGCTTCTTCTGCTAGGTCATCAAGCCATCTCTGCTTGTCCTTGCGTAGGAGCTTATTGCGTATGGCGTTGAGGCGTCTGCATTCACTGCGGTTTCCTTCCAGTCTGGCTGCTCTTTTTGCCTCCACGACACTAAGGGTTTCCTCTGAGAGAAAGTCTTTTTTCTTCTTCCTTCTCTTATGGCCAAGCACCTGCACTGCAGCGGTTGTGACGTTTTGCTTGAAAACATCCCAGAGCTTTTCCGGGTTCTCCTCATCTGTATGTGCAGACAGAGCAGAGAAGCGGTTTTGGAGGTCCAGTTGGAAGTGGGTTTCAACTTCAGGTGACCGCAACCTAGACACGTCAACCTTACGCTGAGCTTTACTGGAATGGTTCTTTTGCAGTCGAAGGCAGACAGTCATAGCAAGCAGCCTGTGGTCAGAGTTTCCCAGCACTGCGCTGCGGTAGACACGGCAGTCAGTAGATGCATGCCAACGTCTCCTGGTGAGGATATGGTCCAGTTCTTTCCGTGTCTGCCCATCGTTGCTAATCCATGTCATGCTATGAATGGACTTGTGAGGGTAGAAGGAACGCTCGGTCCGTAGTCGGAAGCTGGAGCAGAACTCGAGGAGTCTCTTGCCATTGTTGTTGCAGATGCCGGATCCATGGGGGCCGAGACTAGACTCGTACCCAGCCCTGTCAGGTCCGGTGGTAGCATTAAGGTCCCCAAGAATCCATACAATGTCATGTCTGGAAATGGTAGACATAAGGTCATTTAGCTGGGTGAAGAACTCGTCCTTTTCCTCGTCAGCTGCTACGTTGGTTGGGGCATAGGCTACGATGACTGATATTCTTCCATGACTGTGGCGTAGGCGGGCGAGAAGCAGTCTGTTGTTCACTGGTTTCCAGTGGACTAATGCACGAAGGGCAGTTGGGGCAAGGGCGAGTGCAACTCCTTGACGGTGTTGGCCGTCATCCCTTCCCGACCAAAGGAAGTTGTAGTCATTTGCAGTGTGCGAGCCGGAGCCAGGTCAGCGTACTTCTGTGAGACCTGCAACAGCGATGCTCAGACGTGCCAGTTCGTTGGCAGCCAGCTCTGCAGAGCCTTCCCTGTTCAGCGACAGAACGTTCCAAGTTGCAACTCTCATTCTTCTAGATTACGTATTACGCGATATCTAAAACAAATCGGAGAAAATAATAAAACAGTGATGCAGTGAACGAACCCTGCAGTGACGCAAGCTTGACGCAGGTGCGCAGTGAGAGTGCACCTTTGACTGCCGACGACCAACTCAAAATTTCAGTGATCATCAATATTTCAGTCTAATTAAGGTGTCTTGGGTCAGTAACAAAATGAAAACTTGACCAGTCGGTCGGGTGGCGGCGTGCGCTATCAACCAAGCGTACAATTTATTAAACTAGTTGACAATTGTCCACGGTCGTCGGAAATATCTACTTAACAACCTAATTAATACAGTAACTAGAGAACTGCCACGTGGGCAAAAGTGGACAAATAAAAAGTACAGGTAGACCAAAACTATGCGACAGTAACCTCTTACAAACACAGCCAACAAAGCGCGCTTACAAACAAATAAACACGTCATACATCAGAGCTCTACAGCCATCCCTGTACAGAGACGGTGGGCGCAATAGACTTCCTACAATTTATTACCCATTGATTACTGAGTCACGTGTTATCTGCATAACGTGACGTCACAACGGCAGTGGATTGTTCATTTCTTGACAAAGATTGTTGCTGTTCAGTCGACAATTTGGGTGAGTCAAATTTTTGTGTTGGAAATTATAGTTCAACTATTTCAAGAAGAAACAACTTTGTTTACCTTTTATCTTTATATATTCATTAAAAGTAAATTCAGAGTACTTTGTCATTTGCTATATTGGAAGAAATTGATTGGGGAATAGGAAATAGTGGTTGCTGGGTCCTGAGCTGTATAAGGAAAAAAAGATCTGGTCGTTACTGGAAAATTCAATCTGGACAGACATGTCATGACGAAGAGAATATCAAATATCATTAGTAAGGCCGAAAAATCGCGGTGGAACATGACGTCAAGTAGATATTTCTAAATTACAGAAATTTCGACGTCCTCTCACGGAAAATAACAGGTGTAGTAAACAGCCGAGGATCAACTCAAAATTTCACTATCTCATTGATAATCAATTCTTCAGAAGATCTTCAGTGATGTTGTTCCGGCTACAGAATTACAACTGAAGGACTCGCTCGGGTAACGGCGTACGCTATCACCCAAGCGTGCAATTCACAAAGCTAGTTGGCACAAATTATGAACCACGGTCGATGCAATATTTACTGGACACACAAATCAACACTTAACTATAGGAATAACTGCTACGTGGGCACAATTGCAAAAGGGGACATATGACAAGTTAAGGTAGACTAAAACTACGCGTCAGTATTCTGTTACGACAACACAAAACGCCAACATAACGCGCTTGCAAAAACGTAATACTATCCATTTGAATTAAATGAGCACAAATAAATGTTGTGAAACAGACAATTAATCAAGAACACCAAGAATATCGGTACAAAAAAACAGGGAAAACATAAGATTTGATTCAATTACAACAACAAATCATTATTATCACATCACGCAATAAACAAGAAATTGAATCCTCAAACTCTCAAAAGAAAGTAAAATAAAATAAATTAATTGGAGCCTACAAACACAAAGCCAAGTAGCTTAACGATAGATAAGTTAAGACCAACTACATTCTGATAGTATACTGAAAGTCTGCATTTCAAGCGCGTTTATCACCACCGACAACAAAATAAATCCTTTAACTCCCATGAAAACCTTTGAGTCGCTAATTACCTACTATGGTCTGGGTATCCTGGTAAACTACCTACTACCATGGTCTAGATAGTCTGGTAAACATACCATCGGGAGGACCCCGATACCTCTGCGGTGCTAGGAGCGGTTCCCGTCCGCCTAGGCAGATGAGCACACACGGGTGGTTAACGGGTTTGATTATAACAAGGTCGCTCCCTGCAGCTGGGCGCCGACAACGCAAAGGGCCTCGACAATTCCATCCCAGTGCTTCAACCCCTTTCCCATTTCATCCACGGAACTATTTACGGGGTATGTTTAATTGGGTTTATCACTGGCACGGAGCATAGAAAAAATACTTCTATCTGACGAAACACTACAACGAAACACGAAAAAAGTTCTGCAATTCTACAGACTTCCTCTGTTTCCTACTCGGTCGACAGATTAAGGCTTGAGTAGTCATAATGATGCAAAAATGGGTAGTAAACAAGTTATAATACTGTCCAGTTTTATCAACCGTCTTTGTTCTGAACCACTTCGTCCGTAAACGAATAAATAGGACCCGTAATTCTTAATCGCACTGACACTTATCTTCAGATCGTAACAGGAAAATTTAGTCAACATCCCCTTGCGCCGTACGGCTACACTACAGTCTCCGCGTGTAGAATATAAACATAATTTACAACTTACATGTACAAAATTATTAAAAATCAGAACATACCTTGAGACGTGTTACACACTCAGTCGAACCGCCAATGTCCATCTACGTTACAAGCCTGACTGCCCAAGTCCCCGATGTCTTGCCAGACCCGCTAGCTTCCTAGCGTTGCGTGTCCCAGTGTGTGTCCATCTCGCCGCGCCTTACCGTGCACAATGGCAGGACGGGAGCCCCAGCAGAGGCCCGCTTCTCCGGGAGCCCGTTCCAGCACAACCATCTATTGTCACCGCACCGGTCTATCTGACGGGACAGAGATGGGGGAAGATGAGGTGACGTAGGAATGACACAAGTTTACCCGCCGATGATTGGGCAAAGGGTCCACCGCTAACCAACCATCTGCGGGATTCACCTTTCTATTTTACATAAAGACAGAAGATGGATGACGTGACTCAGCGATCACATGTGCTACCTTTTCTGAGTCAGCATTACAGCATTGTTGACCCAGATATGTCGTTTGTTGACCTAGATGCCTTCCTTGATTAACAACATCCACTCTTAACTTTTTCCCCACCGCCAAAACAACACCCATCGCATTCCACAGCGACGCAGAAAAACAAACTAGAGTAAAGTAGAGTTCTAGAACCGTGTTGCACCATGATTCGAGAACCTGGCCGCGTAAGACGAAATATATAACCGAGGCGATATACGATGGTGGCCAAACTGACACGATAACAAACACTATATAGGCCTCTAGGTCGGTCGCAGAAACGCTGGAAAGATCATAAGAAACCACCAAGTTGCATGGAATGATGGGTAGAAACACACAATAAACGGAATGTTAAAGATCAACCGAAGTACAACGGGGGGAAGGTTTCCAATTCTATTAATAGAAGTAGGGAGGCCCACACCACTTCGTAAGTCTCAAATTGACATGTTGGCCATGTTTAAGGTACATTTTTGAAGCAATAAAAATATCTACGTAAAATATGGTTTAAATTTCGCAATCGTGAGTTATGACGGTTTAAAAATCATAAAAATTCGTCGCGCGCCCATTGTTTACGTCCCGTCCCGCAATAGAAGTAGACCACGACAAATACGACAGAACCAAGGAGACGAGAATAAAACGTAAATTGTCAGCAAAAGACAGGACTGCATGAAGGAAAAATCACATACGACATAATAAAACAAAACGATATAGAATGACAGAGCTCCAAAATACAAAGTTTGTCCCGATTTTCAACATTCCTAAGACCATAGAGAAAGCGGCGAGGTTACGATGGTACGCCTACCATTTTACAAAATACAGTTAAACCTGTCTATAGCGGCCACTCAAGGGACTGGAGAAAAATGGCCACTATAGGCAGGGGGTCGCAATAGAGAAAATGTTGATCAGTTGACCACGAGCAAGTTACACATGATTTCAGTTTCCACTAATCTTTATCACCAAGTAACATTGTCTCGATCGGTAAATTCGCCGCTAACGACTTGCGCTTTAACGCTCAAGGCATGCATACCTTCCGCTACCGCCAAAATGACACTGTCGGGAACTGGAATCCTCGCAAGCTACAATTTTAAACTGAGTGCAGGGTGATATAAGGCCGTCGTTTGGTCGCAATAGGCAGTGTTTCTGTATCTACGGGACCGGAAATCGTGTGGCCGTGGCCGCGTTGGACAGGTGGCCGCTAAGCCTATTTCTTAATCATTACAAATCCAAGGGATCGACAAAAAGTGGCCACTATGGCCAGGTGGTCGCTATGCAAAGGTGGCCGCTAATACAGGTTTGACTGTACTAGAGCATAATGCAGTAGGATGAAATCGGGCTAGAAAACTTACCTACAGCCACATTCGCCAATGTCCTTTGGAGTACCTTTCCCCTGTTTGACTGCCGCTGGTCCAGGCTGCATCAGCCCTGCAAGTTGCATTTCTTTTCTCAATGTTTTGATACTGCTCAGTAGTCCGGACTTCGCTAGCCTGGATAAGGCAAATCTTAGAGATGTGTTCTGTAAATCTCACTTTCAAGAATTTCCCCCAAGAGTCGAATGAACTTCCTCTGGTAGCAGACTTCCATTTTTATGCTCGCATATATATATGCATATCGCTATGGGCAGACCCCGGGGCTCAGGGCCTAGAGCTTCATGTCCCGTAAATCGGACCCAGCCGGCCAAGGGAGTTTGCGCCGCCCTGCTCCGAATACCGCATTCTTGGAACACTTCGTCCACAGCAACTGCCTTCATCGAGAAAGATAAGGGCTGATGCGGGTATAATGTGCTGACGAAGTATCTGTGCGTTGGCGTTGCTTAATATTAATTCTACTCTACAAATCACCGTAATCGTTTCCCTGGCCTGGACAAGTAAGTAGAGCGTCTTTTGATTTGAGAAGATGACACCGTCTGCGGGACTGCCACACCAATCAAGAACGTTCGCTTGTCGAGTGAAAAACACGCCTCCGTCTGTTTTAAGTACGGTGATTGAATAAGGGAACGACCGAGGGGCCTCCAAGATTGATGAGATGAAAATAAACACTGCTTTGCGGATGAGCTGACACAGCCTTGTTTTGCTTGAAGCAGCGGGATAAAGAACAGGTTTGATTTGCGTTATAAACCATGTGGTTCTGAATCCGGTCAATTTCACTTCCATAAAAAATATAGCTGACAAGACTTTGTCACACCACTTAGAAGTCAAGTGTACTAAAGGTTCTTGTGTAATAGCCAAGGCTCTGTAGGATAGACGATTCACTGTATGGAAACCAGATGTGGATATTTTATGTAAGGATCGCAACAAATATAGACGATAGTCACATGACATGCCATGTGCGGGAAGTAATAGAAGTTATTCAGAACCATCACTGACTTCAGGTAGTAACTGTAGAACTGTAGTATAACCTTGTATTTCTGTAATTGTAACCGTAATTAGGCCATCGTGTAGACCATTGTATTAGTCTGGTATATAATTATAGTTTGTGCATTGTGATTTATAAGTACGACAGAGATTAATACAGAACGATCATATATGAAAGTAATCGAAACAGGCTTGCTGCCCTTTATGGTCCTTCATATATAGTGTTACCTTTCTGTCATTCACAATCAAGCGTAAAAGCATTAGAACTGTCCAGAACTGTTCTTTCGCCGCTAAAGCATCGTTTGTTGTTTCAAGGGATTCCAAACTGCAGGACAAGCGTTTGTATTCCCGGTGTCTCCAGTCCCCTGCTCTTTACGCAAATACTTCCCACATCTGACAATAAATAAATGTGTCCTGCGATTTTGAAACGCTCGCTCGCAATTGCTGTAGACGCACAGGTTTCGGCTCCATTTTTTGGGCTCCAAATTAAAATGCCAACATCGAAGACCACAAGAACTAGTACTAAATAATTGCAAAGAATTTAAAGGCAAAAAGGACAATGGTACATATGTCTGAATAAAGGAACATTTGTTAAGAAAAGCGTATGTCGAAGAGAGGTCAACTTCAGGATTCAATATGTCTGAGGAAACCGTGGTAACTTGTTTTGCTTTAATCCAGAGATTCCGACAGCAGGTACACCGAAACCCTGACCGATACTTCTGCTGGGAGAAATTACCAGGGCTCCTCTAACATGTATAACTGTCAACCGATCTTGTAGTGGCTCAGGGATTGTTTGATATTATAGCTGAAAGGGGGAGGGGGAGAGGTAAGGGCAGGTCGTCAGGTTGAAGCAACATTCCATTGTCCCATGGTCTCTCCCATATAAAGCAAACTTCTGTCCTAATAGCCGCCTTCTTGTTTCATTCTCCTACAATAGAGATGAATCCGCTGGGTTCGATCCCGGGTGGCGGCATATTGTTTCTTTCTGTTCTAATCGCCCCTTCGGTTGTTTCACCGCGTCGAAAACTCTTTTTGGTTCGGGGCGCGGGTTCGAATCTGCGTAGGAGAATGCCCTCCTATATGAACTGTTGCAAAATACTAGTACTCAAGATGGCAAGAAAATCAATGCCACAGTCGCTCTGACTCTCTCCGGTCTATCCTCCCTTGGGTTGGCTCACATGATCTTGGCCAATATATATCTATCTATCGATTTCTATGTCACGTAGAAACATGCATGTACATTACAGAAAACTCAGTACAGAAAATTTCATCGGTCAAAACACCGCGATGATGACTAAGGCTTTAAAGGTATGATTTCAAACGCAAACCATCCTTCCGACCACAAGCAACTTTGGACTACATCACGTTTCGAAACACTCTGTACGTTATCCAATCCTATATGGTATCCAGTCCTACTGCGAGCAGTATAAGAATTCGATTCAACGACAAGTCACTCAATACCACTATTCAATATATAAATAAATAACTACAAGTCCCACGACCTCATGCCTTCATCATACGATAACTCAAGCACCCGACCTTTTTTTGCGACTAAAATGACCGAGTGGGGTCCAAACGGACCCCAAAATGTTTTGTTCATAAAATCTCAGTTCCAATTTCTATCGGTGATCATTGTACATACATTGCTTCGTCAATGTAAGAGAAATATTTTGACTAGTTAAGATGTTGCTAATTCCACCTCATTATCATAATTATGCAAAAGATCAGAAGGACCATGTTTTGCACTAAACCTATTCTGACCAGAGAAGGGAATTTTGAGGCCCTCAGCAACCTTTATGTCGCATAACTCATGAACGGCTAGTACTAAAGCTACGAAACTTGGTAATATATCACAAAATATTGTTAGCAAAATTTTTGGTCAATTTAGTAAATTTATCATTATTTGGGGTTGCCATGGCAACGGAATTCTGAAAGGCATGTTTTTGCGAAAATTTGCCAATTTCGATCTAAACAAGTTTTTCTTGGTAAACCATGCTTGTTTTCTTACAACAATAAAATTCTATAAAATCTAATGCTATTTTCATGATTCAAAATTTATAATTTATGCTCATTTCATGACGTCATTCGTCAAAATCCAAGATGGCCGCCTTTATTAGCTAAATGACGTCATTATGTCGTCATATTATATGGTGATGACACAGAAGTTTTTATGAGGATTTAGTTTTACATGTTTAGTATCCTCTGAAAGTTTGGTGGTGATACGATAAGTAGTTAGGGAGTTAGACTCAAAAGTTAGTTTCAAAAGCTGCACTTTTTTGCTGGGGTCTGTTTGGACCCCAGACGGACTGATCATGGACTTTCTTTATAGCTTCCACAGTATTGTAACAATCTTCATAAAAACTTAGGTGAGGATATCGAAGGTATTGGCTGACAAAGTCACGGAAGGAATTTTTCTTTAGATCAGAAATGTTCAAATGGCACTGCAAAATTTACGCCTGGGGTCCAAATGGACCCCACTCGGGTGTTTGAGGGTTAACCCTATTCAGACCGGGCTTTTTGGTCATCCTGGACCGGGGGGGGGGGGGGGCTTTTGAAGCCCTCCACTTTGAAGTCCTATAACTCTAAAACGACGTGCCGTAGGGCCGCCAAATTTTTAGGACATGATATCGACATAATATCTGACAGGTCTTTGACGTTTGACGTTACGTTGACGTAAGATGACGTAAAAATGACGTCATCAATTTGATTATATTGGCCGGACCCATGAAAAAAGGGTATTCTCAGAAAACTTCAAGTTATTCTACAAAAATGTAACAACAAGTGCAGATAACAGAATAATAATGTTTATTACGACTTGCGTTGCCAATAGCAACATCAATGACGTCAAAATGACGTCATAAAATGACGTCATACACATCTAAGATACCAGCTGGGCTCCGCCATATTATATCCACCACCTTGAATTTTTGAAAATACTTTTTTTGCAACAAATAATCACAAAGGGTAATGGAAATAGACTTAATTCATTCATTTAGATGGTTTTTGATGAAAAAAAACCCAGGTAGTTAGAAATTTTAAGGGATAATTAGCTCGTTATTCTTGATCTGGCCATACGGTCCGCCATCTTTGATTTTGGGCCGATGACGTCATCAAATTAGCATAATTTATGCATATTTAATTATGAAAGATATGCTAGATAATATAAGATTTTATTTATGTAACAAAATAGCAGTAATATAGCAAATAAATGTGAAAAATCCATTGTTAGAACCAAAAATAGTGATTTTTGGCAAAACAGCCTGTCAACAAACGGTTGCCATGGCAACACGAAAATATGGAAAATTTGTCAAACTACGTTAAATTGTTGCCAACAATATTTTAGGAAAACTCACCAAATTTGGTGGCCCTAGCGTAAGCCGTTCTGGCGTTATAGGACATCAAAGTAGGCGCGGGCCTCAAAAGCCCCCCCCCCCCCCGTCTGAATAGGGTTAAGTCCCAGGATGACGTCATTTACATCCAAATTGTCTCAGGGGATCATCTTCTCTACCCAAAGGTCACAAGTTGTTCAAAGTATGAAAGGCGTATCCTACTAAAGCAGGATATTTTTCTCTTTTCTCATAAATTGTGTACATGTGACACTGATTTGGATAATACATGTAATAACATTCACCTTTACTTAGCTTCATAATGCTGCAAGTCATGATTGAACTGTGCCTCGCATTCAGGGTACTGTTACTCTGGACACGAGATCTATATTAAAACAAAAAATGACAAAGCAGTAACTAAAAAGGTAGAGAAATTATTGCTACAACTTACAAGAACAGAGCCAAGAAACTAATCTGATAGATTTTTAATTTCAAAACAACGACTACATTCTAATACTGCAACTCCAGCATGTATATCACTAATGCTTAGGCCACACCGACTTAATTTTATGGATATCATCCGCGCGCGCTTCAGTTTTCGCCTGTTCTCAAAAAAAAAAATCTCCTCCGGGGCTCCACGCAAGTCCGGAAATTGCCGATCCAAAAGGCCAACATATGCCTGTTTGTCGTCGTCAAGGGGATGTTATGTTTGCGCAGTTGTGCAAAAGACTGTCAACGGCCAGCGAGACAACTTCGAATTCAAAGAGCTAGACGTTCTATCCTGAATATTAAGAGAAATGGGAAAGGGGTTGAGGTCACTTGTCAGTTCGATTGACAAACGCTAATTTGCGCTATTTGTTCTTATATTGTATCTATATGTATTATTATTTGGTGCATCGTTTTGTTATGATTTCGGTATGGCGGCCTTGAAAAGGTGCCTCCTAACAAGAAACACCTGTTACCCCATACCTTCCATTATATTTTGGAAAATCTTAATAAGTAAATAAACCATGTATGTTTAAACTGCCTTTTAACTTATTTTAATCATAGTCATATATCATTCACAGTCCTTGGAACCATATACCTTCTAATAGTGTACTTCTTTGACCGCTCCTGTCAATATATTGAATATCGACTACTTCAGCTGAGTCTGCTAAGATGAACAAGGCAACCTACATGTGCCTCTTGCAAATAAAGACTTATTTCTTTTGATACACCCTGTTCTGTGGTTCAATTCGTAATAGCACCTTTGTAGTCCTGTGGTTTAGCATCATTTTTTTATTTGCTGGATTTTAATTTTTTTCGCCCTCTCGCATTAGTTTTGTGGTCTCCAGAGAATGTCATCCATAAAATTAAATCGGTGTGGCCTAACTTATCATAAAAAAAACTTGCAAATTTATCCCACCTACTATGGTCTATCCTGGTAAGCTGTGACTACAAATGTATACCATCGGAAGCTCCCCAGTACTACTTCTACTGTGCTGGGAGTTATGCCCGCCCTCTAATGTAGATGAGCGCACATGGGGGATAAGGCGCTCATCCATTTTCGCTTGATCTGGAAGGAAAAAACAAGATTTTTTTTCCCTCCTAAGATGTTGAACATGTGTTTGGCGGGGTCAATTTATCCGTGGTGACCGAGAGAACACAAACGTTTGGGCAATTGTAATGTACTACTGACAACCAGTTATTTCGAAAACGTGCTTGGTGGAGGGGGGGGGGTATTGTTAGCCAAAAATTTTGGACGGGCCCAGGGACCAGTTATCTTGTCAGTGAGCGGAGACAGCAAAATGATCGCGCTAAAACGATAACAGACCTGCGGGCCGATCAATCTGAAAGGAGGCTGCTAAAACTGACAGGGATTAGCGAAATGGGCACCAGAATCGGATCCGACACAACGGGGGCTCAGAACTGTGACCAGATGTTTGTGTCGCAGAAGCCCGGGTGTCCGACAGTCACCCCAGCGGCCCTGACGATCGATGTCGGAGTTGACTCCACCGCTGCCCCTTGTCCTCGTATCTCAACACTTTGAGTAGGACGGAGTAATGTTCAGTTTCCTAGTCGTCGCCATATTCTTCTTGGTTGACGCCTTGGTGAAATACTTGAATAGTCTATAGTCCCCGCCGTGTTTACAAAGGACAAGTGCTTAGAAGACCTTTCCAGAAAATTTGATACCAAGTACAGAGGCTCGGCAGTTTGGAGATTTCCGTTTATTTCCACAACCATGGACGGGCATATTTTGAGGCTTTGTTTGTCGCGTTACCGCCTTTGTTGGCGCCGCTGTTGGTTGTGATTGGCGGCGAGTTAACTGCACGCCCCGTCGTTGCGGTACATCTAAAGGCTGCTGTCATGGTAACATCACGTAACACAGTATTTTCCATGCGGATCGGTTTACGTATGTCCTGCGTGGTAGTTCCCAAACACGAGCACTCGCTGCTAAACAAATTATAAGTTGAGAAAAGGGGTGTTCTGACTACAAAATTTCAGGGTGCTATATGGGTTTAAAATTATGTTGCGCCAAGCAAAGTGTGGTTTAATAATACGCAACCGGGTATTTCGCAGGCTGAAGTCTTAACATGAAAAATGCCCCCGTCGTCTTTCCTCCTTGTAAGCAGACCGAGAGCTCACCGAGAAGAAGTGAACGTTAATAGCCGAATTCACAAGTCTCCCGGCTGTTTCACAGACGGTATTTTGTCACCAGTCGTCTTCCAGAGCGTTCCAAATTATGGAAGAAAATAAACATCTCCCCGTCATTTTTCCCATCAGCGCGCCGGCTTCGTAGGAAGGTAAATAGAGCGTGGTATTTTCTCCGCTCACCTCACGGGCAGTCTGCATATAAAAGCGGCGTGTTTACATATTTCTGCGGAGGTTTCGCAAAATTCCGCGGTAGGAATTTACGTAATGTTTCTGTCGATATTGGTGCTACAGCGATAGTGACAGTCAAAAAATTATTCCGGTCGGGATCGGGAACAAACGCTAACAAATCGTATGCATGAACACAAAGCAAAGAAACCAAAGGTTTTGAATCATGAGGGCATTCAGTTTCCTGTAAAGTCCTCTCCGACCTCAAACTCGGTCGGTAGGCAGTTACGTACTTGCAAACACGGGTATAAAATACATTAGAACTTAGAGAAGTAAACTACAACGTATGACAAAACAGTCCCGCGATTTGAGGGAAGGGAAATTTTAGCGGAGAGGGCGGTCGGCAATTATAATAACGACGATAAAAGAAGCAACGGATGCCCAATCTCAAGTGCATGATTTGCCTCGCAAATTGCGCGAAATTGCGTTTTAGAGGGTTTAAAAATATTACAAATTTTCCCGGGGGAACATGCATTAGTTTTATGGCTACATACATGTTGGTTCATAATTAGATCAGATCTCATCTCTCGCCTGTCTCGGGTAAGTTTACCATAACCTTAATCATGGGGACAACTCTAACAGAATGGCAGGCTTATGATATAATGCCATCAGTAGAAAAAAAATGGCCGTAGTGAAGTCTGCTATGGGGCCAATAAAAATCGTACGCCGATGGAGAAACTTTGAACATGTTCAAAATCCATTTCAGCTCTATTTTCGTTATAAGAGGCTCCCCGATTTACTATGATTTATCTGCGATTGACACAGCTAAGCTCTCGTGACCTCATCGTACGATGCACTATGCGCTTTGTGACCATGGCTTTATATATTTAAACCATCGCTTCCGATTCTTCCCGGACTTACGACGTCCTGTGCTTATACCGCGCATAAAACCTCCATCGCAGTCAATCGTACGATCCTTGTGACCGGGGCCTTAGACAGAAGGGTACGTAATGTCATGCTGATTATGCAAATCATGACTTAATTTACACACATAATAAGGAAATTCTGCACTCTAGTGTTTCCCATAATAGGAGTTTTATGCACGTAAAGTAATGTAATCCATGGATGGTACAGCATTAACATATGCTTATTGTACAGATAAGAATCTAATTTGCACAATCAATGTGAAAATATCATAATTCCATAGTGACAAATGGTGGGGATTACCTACTTGACGTGTGTACGTTAGTTACATGTGTACATAATCATGCGCGGAATATGTTACTGTGCAAGTTATTTGCCTGATTTATGATAAGATGTAACCACATGTGCCAAACTAAAGGACCTCTACGCGAGATATATGCATTCTTTGGTTATGAAGACCATCATAAAGACAATAGATTACACTAGTGAATTGTCGTCTTATTTGCATATTTAATTAGACAATTAGATGAGACAATAAATCTTTGTGCGTTACATCCGATAGCGATGACATGGGCTCTGTTGTGCTGTGCAGGCGTTTCATTTGTAGGTGTTTTTTTACTCTCGCTCGGTCAGCTCGCCCAGTAGCAGGAGTTGCACGGCGGTCTGAATCCCATTTCTACCGATGGCTGGTGGAGGTCTTGTTGTGGTGAGCCAAACGAGACGCCTTTCCCGTGATGCGTTTGATATGACACGACTTTGACAAACTCCAAACTGCATCCTTCCCCGTATCTAGCCATGCTAGTCCAAAGCGTTGCGGTTGCATTTATTCATCAACTGACCCATTTACTACCTAGCTTCCAAAGGTAGTAACTTGTATAGGTTATGTGGGGCGGGACGGCCATAGTGCCTAAGTATACATGTACAGCTCACTACGCAGCATTACCTATCAATAGATGACACCATCCGCACTGTACTTATTCACTAGCAGATGCACCAGGCTATAACTAATACCCCACTTACTAAATGGCTGTAATGTATCTACAATCATATGCAATTTATAACTTCATTACACTTAAATAGCTAATTACATTGGAAACACCAACATAAACTTACCTGTGCATGTGCTTATAGTATATGTGCTGAAATTATTATTAGCTCATACACTAGCTAGTCGTGTCAACAATACCTTACTTGTAATAGGCCCAGTTTGTACATTCTAACCTACTAACTTGCTACATGCAGTGTGTATATGCATGCATAACAGCTATCTTACGCATTGCACATGGCTAAGTAAACGTGCTACTTAAAGGCTAAAATTTCAATTTCGATGTCAATTTCAACGTACTGTATTACAGTATGTAACTAATGACCTCGCCTTGCATCATGCATGACATAAATAAAACAAAGTACAGACATTTTTCATCGCATTTAAAAGACCTTGATGATTACTTCCACTTTCAGTCATGACGTCTAACGATGACAAGCAAATTTAGACTACATCACTTTTAAACACAGTTATACGGTAATCAGTCTAACTACCAGCTTCGGTTAAGACTTCTCCATACCTACATCAACGAATAAGTCCAAACCGTACCGCGATTCCCTTCTTACTAATCCTCACGTCGCCAGTGTTTTTTTTAAACACCCTTTTTAATTCATATACCCATCTACATCCCTGACCTTCCTACTCTCCCTATATGCCCTCTGTATCTCCGTCTTTGTCTACATAGAAGATAAAATTCAAAATGCATTTCCAGTAGAATGTGTACAACAGTTATAGAAATATAGTTTTAGGTGGTGGGTTCAATGTACTATGACATCTTTGAAGTCTGATAACTCCATAGCCTCGACGTTTACTTACGTTACCGTGTGATGAAGACTTGACAAAGAAACTGTGCAGAATTCGACATATAGCCAACTGTTTTGACTTTGTTATCATGTTATCCGTTGGAAAACACATTTTGGAGTTACAAATATTGCTAGGTTTTCATAAATATTGCTCATGTCAAAAAGTCACGCCGATGTTTACTTACGTTACCAATGCCAAATGTCAGATTCTTCGAGGAAAGAAGTGATATTTCACTGACTTTTTGCCCTTGTGAGTTTAATCATGGTCCAAAGACAGTTAACAAGCTTTATGTTTGATGCTTGCAAGGAAATTATTACGCATTTCCATTCCTAGAAAGCAGATGTCTATCTGTGGAAAAACATGTTTCCTGCTAACGCTCATAATAAGGTCAGCACGGTACTAGAACTATAGCTATCATGTCAAACTGGACCTCAGAGATGTTACCTGACCTTTGGCATGCTCTCTGACTTTCAATCATACCTCATTACCCTATCAAACGCTGCATGCTAGATATCGCATAAGGTAGTGGTAACGTAAGTCAAGCGGTAACGTAAGTAAATTTTGGCAATTAATCGGTGAAAAAAATAGAACAGTCAAGTTGCAGAACGAGATTGCGGGTGATAAGTACTTATCTGGTTGTGCCCTTTCTTATAACGGGCGTGCCATGGCTGCTGTTTCTATTTGGAGCGGTAATAATGGTAACGTAAGCTTGATTACAAAAACTGTCAAAACGCATCGAGCTGTAACATTTCTGTAATATATCCTTATATGGTTCTTCATTTCCCCTATCGGGTCTTTGTTAGTATACTACATATATTGGCCGATGGAAACGTGTGAAGAATTCAGGCAAATCACGTTTTTTGACTAATTTCTGTTCACCTGTCTTTGTAACGTAAGTCAAAGTTAAAAACCTGCGACAGGCATAAATGGGACCTTGCGTGAGATAGGGACATCTTGGATAAACTTCCCCGCTTGTTTCATGTTAGCCTTATCGATAGTCACAAATCGACGGCAAACGCCGATTTAAGAAACGCGTTTTTAACTATGTTAATGCAGTGCTAAGTGTGTTTTTTGGATTTGCGACAGGCTTTTTTGACGGTCTCAGACCAAAACCTGGCCCTGTACGATCAAAAAACAGCTTACCATGATAGTAAAAAGGCTATTAGTTATATTTCTACCATCTACTAGTGACAAGAAACCACCAAAGTCAACGTTAAAGCGTTAAACGTAAAATCAATTGCACACGTTTACGAAGAATGGGTGTACTGATTTAGAATATTGCGATTGCTTGGGAAACAGCCGTTGCATTTTTCTAAGTCTGATTTCCTCCATATTTAGAAAACCTTGAGTCCCGTAAGAACAGGGAGCTATTCCTCTTGGTCGCTGAAATTGATGAGAATGCCATTCTGCAAGTTGACATCACTTCCGGATCAAAGGTCACACTTCCACTGGTAGGTGTTGGACAGCCCGTAGCCCTGGATTACGACCCGATCACAGACTATGTGTACTGGTCAGATAGCGGGAACTGCAACATCAAACGGGCTCGTCGGGATGGAAGTGGCATGGAGACCATCATAAATACCGGAATCTATGGTTAGTTGTAGATAACCATTAGCATAGATACCCGCGACAGTAAGTTATAAATTGCAATTGTAATCCTAAATTCAAAGTCAGAAGTAAGCATTGCAAAATGACAAACATGATTTTGGTTCAGGAAAAAAAAGTTTTCTCCAGAACATTTTGAGAAAGCTGTATCCAGATGATCTCAGTATATGTACGAATCCATCTTTGTTCTTTTGTTGATGTGGGAAAAGGCGAATCTTTATCAGAATACAATTCTACAAAAGAATGAAAAACGTTGCAAAAAGAGGCTAAGGACATGGACCAGATCCTAACATCTGCTTGGACATCATCTGCATATGGCTTTGAAAGGCTAGAAACGTGATATAATCATGACATCTGTTTAGAGATTAGAATGCAATCAAAGTTAACAGAAATAGACTGACTGCATGGTGGGCTTAGTTACGTATTTCTGGGCTGAGATTTGTCGGTCTATTGGGAAAACCCCAACATCTTTGGGGAATCTGTAAACTGTTTATTTGTTTCGAACTAAAAACAGTAAATACATGACAATAAAATACAAAGGAACATAACAGTGCAAGGGAGTCCAATAGCTTCTGATTATACGAAGGCCTCCCTTTACTTATTAATTACAATTAACATAAATTAAAAAAACGAAATAAGTATAAGTAATAAATGAGCATACCTTTTCTGCAGCTGCCAATGGCCTGGCGTTGGACCACGCTGGTGGTAATATCTACTGGTCTGTATCTGGCGCAAAGTCTATCTCTGTGGCATAGATGGATGGATCGTCCGCCAGGACACTCCTGACGTCAACAGGCTTCCGGTCTGAAGGCCTGGTCCTGGACCCCAGGAATAAGTGAGTAAAATGCATTTCATAATACTGTAAATCGTACAAAGCAGTTCTAAAATATGCCACAGAAAAAAAATCGGAAATCGGATACTTATCTCATAGAATGCCAAAGTAATTTCCAAAGTTAGATAATATGTATAGAATGTGTTCTGATAGGATGCCATCCATATCATCAATCAACATGGCCCTAGGTACTGAGGTCAACTATTTTTGCTACCTTTTTTTATTGCGTGGTCTTAGGTAGAGGAGATCATCAGTGCAAAATCCGTATGAAATATATGTGTGTACAAAATAAATTTAAAAAAAAATCTATTGTTCCGTATACCATACTCCGTGTGTTTAGTCTTAGATTTTATACTGAAGTCAACTATTTTTGCTACTTTTTTATTGCGTGGTCTTAGGTAGAGGAGATCATCAGTGCAAATGGATTATTGTAGTTTTAGCTTTATGAGCATTATCATCAGGCCATACACATTTACATCAAGTCCTCTCAGTAATACTGTTAGGACGTTCTTGTCCGTACGGTGGTAAGAACCTATCACATGTCAGGTTCAAACCTGACTGTAGTGGACAGCATGTCTGACCTTGGCATCACAGTAAAATCTAACCTTACATGGAATAGCCATGTCATAAGAACAGTGGCCAAAGATAATCAAATGCTTGGGTTTATCAAGCGTTCCATAGGTTACAATTCCAACACTGATATACGTAAGACATTGTATTTGTCTCTTGTTAGAAGTTTTTGGAATACTGTTCGTCAGTATGGAGCCCCACATCACGTAATCTCACAGCCCTGATCGAGGGTGTACAGCGAGGGGCAACGAAATACATCCTTGGGCCCTCCGCTGAACACCTGGACTACAAGTCCAGACTATCTAGACTAGGCTTGTTACCACTGTCTTACCAAAGAGAGATATCTGATGTTGTGGTATTCGTCAAGTCCCTTGCAAAGGTATATGATTCAGATCTAGCGAGCTTAGCTGCATTCCCTACAAGAACGCCACGTAGTTTAAGGGCTCACATGTTAGTCCCTCAGAGAGTAAGATCTTCTTCATTTGCCTCTTCATTTACACCACGACTTATCACAATTTGGAACAAACGTCCCGTTGAAACCAGAGGGCTGGGAGCATCAGCCACAAGCCCGTCCGATGTGTCTGCCTTTAAACGAAAACTATATACATTTATGCAAAACCGATTCCGACAAAACTTGAAGCTAGAGCAGGCTTGCACATGGTCACTAGCATGCTGTTGCGCCTCTTGCATTGCCACAAGGCCACGATAATTTTGCCCCATATTATGGCTACATGTATATCTATTCCATAGATTTGGACTCAATAATGTATGTGTGTTGTATATGATTTTGTATGTTGTATATCTTGATTTGAACGTTACATTGATTATGATATCTGTTCTTGTATTTTGTGTATATTATGATTTGATGTATCATTGTTATGTTTAAGGTATGGCGGCTTCAAAAGGTGTCTTTTGACACCTGTTCCGCCATACCCTCCAGTGTGGAGAATCCTAATAAATAAAAGTAGTGTTCATTGAATGGCATTTTGTATAACTTTGGTTGGTATTTCTTCGTCGTGTATTGTACTTGTTAAATTGTATTGTAATTTTTAATACAACAATTGTACAAATCTGTTATTCATCTTGTTTGTACACACTGCGAGGCTGTTTTTTCTAAAGAAAACTGTTGAAACTATTGAATTAATGAGTTGATGCACAATAAAACAACAATTTCCATGCATTTCGCGGAGATACAATATTTCTGTTTGTCGGAATCTTTTCTACAGATTCATGTACTGGGTGGACGGTTCTAAAGGAAGTATTTACCGAGCAAAGATGGACGGCAGTGAACAAACCACCATAATCACGGGTCTGCGTCATCCCCGCTCCATTACAATAGACTTCAAAGGTGAGGAAACAGGCTCTAGTTAGTGACTTGTTGCCAATATGATCATATCTACGTATAGGGGCCAAAATCATACCTAGGGCGAGAACATTAAGAAGGTACTCCCACTGTGACTTAAAAGGTGGATTGACCCCCATAACCACATAAACATGGCAAACTGTCTACCAGCCGGGAACAAAGGCCAGGAACAGATTAGCAAAATACTGGTCACAGGATTCAAATATTCTCTACTGGTTTTCACAGGAGACCATAGGAACATTGTCAAACCAAATAGAATGACCCAATGTAAGTGACGAAGTTACATGATCCTAGGAGGTTTCAATCAGATAAAATCCAATATAAGACCATACTATCTGCAGTTTTGTGAAAATCAACTTTCTTCAATATTATGAATCATGTTCATAATTTTACCTGACATGCGGCGAAGAAGAGAACTTTTAAGCCCTGTCAAAATGTTTAAAAAGTATCAAATTCAGTTATCGAAGTATCAAATTGCATCTAAATATCCAACTTGAAGATGTTTTCCTCATAGCTGAATCAGCTCTCAGTTCTGTGTGTGGATATATGACTTGTAATATTCGTGTCTTGGCCTGTGGCAATATACCAGTATAGACCATATCTTAACTGCTTGTCAATTTCCCACACTAAATATCCACCCGGTATTATCATTACTTCATATTCTGGGCTAGGTGTACTTCAAACTAACTTCTTTATGTGTAGTCATACTTCAATTTATTGTCTGTTGTATCTAGCTTTCGATCATGACTTGAACAGTAACTTCTGAGTAAACTTTCTCAGCCAGACCACCACTGATGTGAACTGCACGAGTGCCTGTAGCATGCTGAATCCCATAGTTTACATTATCTGTTCTTTATTTAGTTTTACTAGGCCCTTTAAGGCAAATGAATGATTGTCATTGGAATCACGGTATTCTGACTTTATCACATGTTCATTGATCTTTAGACTACCAGTGCGTGTAAGGCACTGCGTATGTGCATGTTTTCTCTGCTCTGTACTCTTAAGAAAAACTCTAACTACTTAGTAGTGATCAGTATATTTGTTCATCTGATTTAGAGGATCGGCTGTACTACGGTAATCAGGGATGTGGCATCTACAGCTCAGACCTGCTGGGCAACGATACCCGAGAAGTGATGTATGAACACGACAAGTATGTTCGGGGAATCGCAGTGGATGAGAACTTCGTCTACTGGTCTTCTGCCTGGCAGGATTCATTCTGGCAGGGAAAAATCGGAAAGTGAGGAAATCCCCTTTATTAACTGAAAGCAATTTGTAGAAATAAATCTGTATACCTAGTGAAATTATGCATCCAATTATAGAAATATATATTCAGTGTTTTGAAGTCCTTTTTTACACCCTTACTCTAAGTATACGCATGCGTACACACGAGAATACATTTTTTTGGTTTACATTTCCAGGCTGCATGAAATGAAATACTGAAATAACATAAGTATAAAAACATATCCCCATATACGTGCAAAAATGCAAAACAACATTTGTATAAGAATATATGTATCTATAGTTTTGAATCCCTATTTTTAAACTCTTAACTTAAGTATACTCATGTGTATACACTAAAATACCTAACATCGATCATATTTGGTTCCACAACTCCAGGCTGTCCAAGTCCCACCTAACAAAGACAAGCAGGTGGATGGCACAGGTGGATGGCTTAAAGTACCCATATGGCATCTACCTGTCCACGGCAGAGCCTCCTGGCGTAATCAATGGTAAGTACAACTCCTGACGGATTCGCCACTGTCAGTACCTCCATCCTGTAACAACAGGTTCAGGTCTTTAAACTGTTTAAACATATTTGTTTCGATCATATGATACATGGATTTTTATTTACGCATGCATAAAGTACGAAGCCAGACAGGTGGTAAAGATTTTTCTCATTTTATGACACAACTAGATTGTCACAACTTCATAGCTCCGCCGAATGATATCAACCTTTTCCGGTGAAGTAATATACAAAGTTCCATTAATTATGTAATCAAGGTCCTGATTTGCATAACTTGTCTCCGTTGCTCTATCCAAATACCATAAGTTGTTCAAAGAATGAAAGTATGTAAATATGACGCTGATTTGCGTGATCGACGTCTAGTAGTGTTCACCTTTACTTATATTCATAATGCTGCAAGAATAAAATTCCCATCGTGTACCGCTATGAATTTATAGCATTTTCTAATTAATTATGAAAATAATGTCTTCATTTAAACAATTGATATCCATAATGATTTCTCTCTTTTCCAAGTTTTGACAAGTTTGAGAGTCCTATTATGGATACAGTTGATTTTGAAATTTCAACATTAATTATGCGAAACATCTGTTGATTTGCATATTTATTAGATGAATATATATGTCTCATTACTCAGTCATCTACATAACGGAATTCATGACGATTCGCCACCTCGTTCTTGAGATATTCTTGTCCAAAGTCTGTGACAAAATAGACACAGAGAATTGATAGTTTCTCAGTGTTTTATCCTGACAAACCTATTATTGTTGTAAGCTGCAATTGCATCGCGACTCAATGTCATTACGTATTCGCCACTTTTTAAGCACGTTAGATCATTATTTCGCTTGTCAAAGACACGTAATTCCACATCGCATCTCGTTAATTATGTTAATTTTTCCAGGACGTCCATAGATGACAGGTGAAACCCTCACCGCTACTGTCCAGCGGCTCTCCGGGCTTCGGCAGTCAGGTAAACCTGACCAGTAAAAAGTGAAATCTGGATACTAACAATAAGCTACATTGGCATTTTTTCAAAATTCTTTCAATCAAAAATTTGATACTTTGCAACCTAACCTTATGACAATTTTGTCCTGGGTTTGGCCCAATCGTCTTATTATGTAAGTATTGAAGACGGAATGCATTTTATTGGGCACAGCTCGCAAGGTGGCTCTCTTGTCCAACACCACCCTGGACTTGTCAATTGGTTGTGGTGTTGTTGAACAGGTTTCGGAAGCAGAAAGTTTGCGTCTGCATATTGAAATGACTCTAGTTACTCAAAGTGTTAAAAACAGGCATTGTTTGAAGAAAATTTGAAGTAACTGTATTGATACATGATTGATGGACTTCTTCAACGAACTGACTCTATCTAGGAATCTATATGTCAAAAATCTAACTACAAAACTTTGATTGATGAATGCTAGACAATCTTCTGTCAAAAAAAAATTGTTTTCCAAGCCTTAGGTCCGTCAGTCATGAACTACTGCGCAGCGTTATTGGAAGGGATAGTCTAGAGGGGACAAAGGCAAAACTGAGCCTGCAGGCTGGAATGCATTCAGATTTAGCTTGGTTACTGATAATATCTAAGAGACGAACTAAGTGTAAGTTTTTTTTTAAAACTATTCCTTAGGATTGTTGTCACAGGTGAGTCAAAGGACACAAGTAAACACTTTGTGCCAGTTCATGAACGCCATACGCTAAATGGCAGTATATGAAATATAATTTAAAAAAACACGTGGATGAAGGGTAGACATCCAGGTAATAAGATACGCAAAATAGTACTAGTAGTTACTGAAGCAGCTGGAAAAGATTTCGGAAAACGGTCAGACTTTTCAGGTAGCATCCAATACCTTTCATCAGTGTCGATGAAGTTTGGCTTATCTTATAAAAACATTTACCCCATACGTTGACTATCTACCAAGCTTGTCTTATTACTTGGATTTCTAATCTTCATCGACACATCGACGCCATACATACTTAACAAGATGATCAAAGTATAATTATTGACTGCCTAAAACAAAATGCAAAAATTAAGAGGAGAAAAATTCGTATACAGAGTTGCGAAGCTTTGGGATGACCTGATGACTGATATTAAGACTTTGGATACTAAAGTCATACATTTCATGGGCAGAGTCAATATGATAGTGAAAGGCAAATGATTTTAGACTTTTGATGTGTAATTCGTAATTATTGATTACCCTGGAATTGTCTTATTATAACAGTGTTGTGTATTTTTGTTTATGTATTTGTATAAACCCTGGAAGATAACACTAGAATTATTTATTAAATTTCATCACAAATTGTGGAAATAGATCGATAATTTGAATTTCATTATGCACATCTTTGTACTCAATTATCATGAGCCAGTAGTTATTACGGGGGTTGGTGCCCTTGCTATTGTTTCGGTGACCGCAATCAAAAAGAAACACTTTTGTGAATATGATCATTATAGAATTACGTGTAATTCATAATTATCTTTGTTATGGGTACATGACATTTGTATATGGATACCCTCTTAAGGGTTTCACTTGTAGATGACGATCCTTCTGAGCAATTTAGCAATGCAACATATTACAGTACAATGTAACTCTTTTGAAGGGGGTAGTAGAGCATTCTGAATGTTACCTGAGTTTTGTATGACTGTTACACTTTCTTTAGGAAGTGAAAGTAATGCTTATATGACTATGTAGCTTTTGTGGGTAGAATTAATTAGTTGTGTAATTCATTAACATGACGTAGTCTCCATAAGGCATATACTGTTGTGGGTGATCATGTGCTGCCCGGTGTCAGGCCAAATTTCTCTCCTGTCAAGTATTCGTCCCAACATTGCTTGGGGGTTTCCGGTCTACATGATTGGAGAATAATGCGTCACACCTGTGTGGCCGGGTAATTAACAAGCAGACGTCTGAGTGGACTAAAAATCTCAGGTCGCGATGTGGAGGCAAAACATTACCCTTACACGACCCTCACCTTGACAGCTCAAGTTATGGGAAAGTTATTTTGTCTTAACATCGATGATTTGTAACATCGTTATTAGTACCGTGATTCAGGGTGGCCAGGTTCTTGCCTTCAACAATGTGATTTTGGTGTTGAACAAAGAAAACGTTGTATATGTCACATGGTTACCCTACATAGTGTAGTAAGTTTAAAACATAAATGAGTTGTCAGATAATTTTTGAAACCCTAATATGATCAGAACTGGAAAAAAAAATCACTAAAAATGTTAGTTCATATTATTCCTGTGTAGGAGTTATGACGTATTGAACATTGACCAAGAAACATGTAACCTAGATGTGCTTTGTACAAATGTTCCACAAAAGTGAAAAAAACTCAGTCTATATGATTATCGCATGGTTCATAGTAATGAGATTAAATGATAGGCCTTGATTCAGTTTTAGTCTTTTAAATCTACATGACAATTAGAAAAAAATATTATCTATAAATGTATTCCAAGAAAAATGTTCTGAAAAGAAGAAAAAAAAAATAGATCGAGATGTCAGTTTCTACAACATTTAACGTTTACAGTACAAAGTAAAAAGTTGCGATTTGACTTATATATGAGGCCCAGAATCGGCTTGTTGAAGGAAAGCCTGTATGTATAGTAGAAGGAAAAATCCTCTTGTAAAAAGCACGTTAGGAATGCATGTTTGTAGTACTGGTTTTTAACCATATAGCAACTGAGATTGGTTTTAATCTGATCTGATGTTTAGCAGATAACTGGAGAAGATAAGATTTGGATACAAAATGCTCTAAAGAGAAAGTGAATGAGAGATCTGAGTGTGTAAAAGGCCGCAGACGCTAATAAAAATTGCGTTCGTGATGACAGTTTGTTGTGCATTTTCTATTCTTATTTCGTAACTATATATACATTACACCACATGTGATTTCTACTCTCCAAGCAGAGGCACGGCTTTGGCAGTTATAACGTGTTTGTAGGCACTATTGTCAAAATTTATCATTATTTTTTGTACCTTTTCTTTATATTTGCGGGCCGGGAGACGAACCTCTGCTTGGAGAGTATGTGATTTGGAAAGAGAATATAATGAATTAATACGAACCATACTAATAACAGCCGTCTGCACATAATTTGCATTGTAGTAAGGCAACTTACAAGGCGAAGATAGGAGTTCTTCGAACTCTTGTTCAACTATTATTACTTGTACAACTTTTCTTTATAGCAAGAAAGACAGCACTATTATACGAGAAAATCAATACAACTTTATCTCCACAACTGGACAAACAAGGAAATTCACAATTTCTTTATTCAGTTGTAAAGATTGAATTGTATCGATTATAGTTTACCTGGACGTCTAACCTTCATAAACGTAGTGCATATACGGGTATTGCTTCGCTCTGCCTTGCCGTTCGTGACACCTGTTATTGAGAACGTACGTATTGATCACATGGATGAAATTAAATGTTCTAAAAACAAACTCTATCAATCAAATTATACTCTAGTCATCCCTGTGTGTAATGTTGAAGTAGTTGAACCGAGGGTACGTTACAACAGCATACAAGGTTATATTGTAGTACACTTTACATGTTTACCTAAAATGACAGGAAGGGTTTGCAATGTCTCCAGAAAAACACGGGGGTTCAATGACTACATTACGAGTTCTCAGGGACACTGTTGCATCCTAGAATGTCGTCTATCCTAAAAGCGCTTTTAGGATAGAAGCGCTTTTAGGATAGACCGGCATCCAAAATGTGCTTCTATCCTAAAAGCGCTTCTAGGATATCCAGAACACGTCGCAAGCGAGGAGCGCATTCTGGATATCCTGAATGCGCTTCTGTCGGAGCGCATTCAGGATAAGCCGACGTGTTTATCCAGAACGTGCACTTGTGGGAGGAGCTTAGTGTCTCATGAGGTGGAGACTATTATCTTGCATGTGATTTTTCGTAGTCAAAAGGCCGACATCTTTGTTGTCCCCACGCGGTCACTTCCGGGTTTGATTGTGATAGAAGATCCCATATACATATACTTACACCAAATTAACGTAGCTTGCACAAACCAAATCACTTTGGGGGACTACGTGGGCCGGTCTAACCCTCACATAATCACGTAAAATCTAGGTTCAGCGGTTGCTTTATAATCTGCGGATTTTGATCACGTAGATTACGGCAGGTGTCGCGAGGTCAAACTAAATATGGAAACTTTGGTGTAAACAATCACCGAAAGTCACTGCTGCCATTTTCTCGCGACGTGTCACCATGGACCCGTCACACCGAGGTAGTATCGCTATCTCCGATTCGATAGTTCGAAACAAACCAGAAGCTGAAATTCACCAAACCATTAACAAAGTCACTCTGCACAGGAGAAGACCGATGTCGACCTCCTTCGACAGGAGCGCATTCAGGATATCCAGAATGCGCTCCTTCGCTTGCGACGTGTTCTGGATATCCTGGAAGCGCTTTTAGGATAGACGCACATTTTGGATGCAAACTTATCCCAAATGTGCTTCTATCCTAAAGGCGTTTCTAGGATATCCAGAATGCGCTCCTTCGCTTGCGACGTGTTCTGGATATCCCAGAAGCGCTTTTAGGATGGACGCACATTTTATCCCAGAAGCGCTTT
Organism: Branchiostoma floridae; assembly: GCF_000003815.2. Taxonomy (NCBI): domain Eukaryota; kingdom Metazoa; phylum Chordata; class Leptocardii; order Amphioxiformes; family Branchiostomatidae; genus Branchiostoma; species Branchiostoma floridae. The sequence goes on along the minus strand of NC_049987.1, from coordinate 1,576,174 downwards.
TATAGGATAGATAACAATCTACTATTCTTGTTAGACGCTTCTATCCAAGAAGCGCTTTTGCGATGAAATACAACATGAGAACTGAATGGTTTGGGGACTTGAGCAGGGCGTTTTCATTGACTGCCATGTTTTATGGTACATTTTGTAGTACTTTCCATGGTATATTTTGTAGTACATCTTGGTATACACTATTGAGAAGTGCTTTCTGTGCTTTCCTTGCACAGTTATATGGATAAAAAATCCCATAGTTGCAATCAAAAGGACAAAATAATGTTTAATCTGCATGTTTAATAAATTTCCCATTATCTGTATACACTGTATACATATCGTCCAGCAGTGAGCAATTACCTCTGTGCATTAACTTACAATAAAGATAACTTTTATTATAAGATTTGTCATCTTTTCTTTGCCTAATAAATAGATTTATCTATGAAAGAAAATAAAAGTTACAAATAAACAGAACGACAGGGCTTTGAAAACTTTATCAGTAACTAAAAGGATTGTTGCATATATATAGATATAATCTCATCCAGTTCCTCCATGCTTTTATTTCAGAAACAAGATGTCTTAGATGAATGACTGGGCCAATATCATTTCAAAATTTTACTAAACCTTCAAAACAGTATGTTGCGGTTCAACCAGATAGTTGAACATTTGTCAACAAGACAAAAAAATTGCACAGCATACTTTCAGCATACCCGCAGCTCCTCCTGCGTCAAAGTTTAACACTACTGTACTCTGAAATTGCTCTGAACACAAGGTCACTCTTTCCAGATGAATGAGCATTTTGCTCCATGAAATCTAACTTATGAAATATGTTACACAAAAATATTGTGTGTAAGAATATCTCGATCGCGAGGTCGAACCAAATTTGGAAACCTGGGCGTAAATAATAGCCGCTTGCGGTCCTGTCAATCACCATGATTGACGGCGACAAAGGAGCGTGTCTGGGATATCCTGAATGCGCTCTGGTTTAGAGCGCTTTTAGAATAGAAGAACATTTAGGATGCAGGCCTATCCCGGAATTGCTTCTATCCTAAAAGCGCTTTTAGGATAAAGCACATCTGGGATGGTACAGACACTAAGGCTGGAAAGAGGCAGCGGCAGTCCCCAAGCATTACTTCAACAACCCAGTAGGAGCCGTGCCATGGCAGAACAGAATGATTGATGGGTAATAGACTGAGATGACGGGAACTGGTGAATATTGGATTTGTTGCAGTGGCAATGAATTGTTATCATTTTCTAAAGTAATAATTGCCTCTTCTCATTTCAGTATAGATATAAAAGAACGTCATTATAGACAAAATGCTGTGTTATGTTGTCAATGAAATGGACTCAGTTCCTGACAGCCTTTGAGATAAAGTATGCTTCGAAACCTACACAGACGATGAGATACAGAGCAGCATGAGTCGTGTGACCCGGATGAAAGGTGCCGGCAGCGCAAGGGAGATGGCAAAGGACTCAATTTTAAAAAGACAGTCTATGCTCGAAGACAGACTAAAAAATTGAACATGACCATGTACGTGAGGGGGAACTTGTGGAAGACATTGCACGCCTGGAAAATGTCAAGCGCTAACATGAGAGAGAAGCAAAGTCACTCCAACGGAAGTATGACGAACTAGGGCTGGGTACCGGTACGGTGTACCGGTACAAAACCGGCTTTTCTCACCGGACCGGATGTTGGACCTGTTGGAAAATACACAGATTATATGATCAGGCATTCATACGTTTTTGGACTTACCGGTCGAAGAAAATAACAAGGGCGAAACAGCCGAGGATAGAGTCTATAGTCATTTCTACCAAGTTCCTCAGTCAATCGTACAGAGGAAGTTAGCCTTGTAGGGTTTTAAAACGCCAGTGGGAGTCGAAACTCCACAAAACAGACTTTCGTGTAGCGAAATGAACCATAGTTTTGAGTATCGTCCATTCACAAATTTTACATACTGAATCAGGCCCAGGTTCAGGTCTGGACCTAAACTGTACCTGGACCTGAATTTTCTGAACGTGTACCCACCGCTATGACGAACTATCCAGCACCATACAAAAGTTACGATTTTCCCATTTTTTCACATGGTTAGACAGTGTCCACTGAGACACAAATCACACAGGACGCGTCAGATCGAGCCGACAGATTACTTTATGGATTAGCCAACGTCGGTGTTCATTACAGGATCCAGGCCCTGACTGAGCATAACGATGACGCGAACGACACCAGGTCAGTTTCTAACTCAGGTGCGAAACACCGTGAAGAAGCAAACAAACCTGGAGCGAAGCAGTCTTCAGAACAATTCAAAACCCAGACAAATAGACAAAACACAGACAAAACTCGACAATTAGGCAACTACGACAACAGCAAAGATGTCGCCTGACCATTCCTTGGTGACAATCAAAACAAAAGTCCTATACTCACATAGACGTGTGGCAAAGAAACTGACCTACAACTTGTTACAAGCTATGCATTTCATTCGGAATTCTACCAGACCAAATCCCAAAATCATATTTTTTCATGTTGGAACAAATGACATTCGTGACACGGCGGACCCAAAAGTTGTGTCCGAGAACTTCAGAAAGCTGATACAGGTATCTCATGACAAGTACCCCCAAACCTCACTCTTTTTCTCCTCGATTTTACAAAGACGTGATCGTGACCACCAGGAAGTTGGTGATGACATGAACACTTTCCTGAGCGTTGTAGCGGAAGAAACTAGCTATGTTCACGTCGCGGACAGCACTAGCTTGGCTCACATGGGGTCGCCAAAGGAAGACCTGTACAATTCAGACGGCTACCACCTGAACAGGCTTGGGGTCCGTGTGTTGGTTTCCAACTTAAGAGAGTTTTCAATCCTATTCTAAGTAAGGCACCAGAGCGCTCCTTACCGGGATCGCATCTTAAGAGGTGACACCTTGTCAGGAGCAGACCCCCTGCATTCATTACACACCTGGACAGTCAACTGGTCAGGTAGCCTTATGTATAGCATGGATATGCAAAAACAACGCGTTAAGACATACCATACGTTGACTCCCTAAATTAAAATGTGAATACAGCGAGGACACGATTCCCTGCTTCAAAGTATGTCCTTGAAAACACAGTGAGAGCGCACTACACAGTCAACGTTTTAACTTGGAAATCGCGAGAACACCCTTCGCTCCATCACCACATAACGTCATAACTACAAAAGTATGTTGCTTCAGGGAAAGGATTTTCACTGTTCGTTATTGTGCTACATTATAAGAATTAATCTGTAAAGAAAGAAAAATTGAAAACAAGCACTTCTGAGGGCTAAAGTGGTGTTTGTGTGCTTCCTTTCAGACCGTAGAGCAGAGTTGGTGGAGTGTTGAACGGCCTCCTCTTATGTTTTCGGCAATAAGGTTGATTTCGTCATTAACATACCTGGAGGAAAAGGCAATGGAGGTGACTTATGCATAGCTTCTAACATTCCGGGCGACTCTGCATGAGGCCAAGGGTTAAGCAACTCACCCGATGTTGGGGAAGATGGTGCCAAGGGCTCTAGGCCCTAATAAAGAAGATGAGGACGTAGCAAAAAAAACACCCTCACTTTTCGCAGTACCACACAACCACTTCGTCCGCTCGAAAAGCGCAGAGGTTCAACCAGTCTGATAATCAATGTTTTCTGGGCGAGGGGCCCCCTGGGGACAAGTGGTCCATTGCGATGCCGATTACGGACCAGGGGGCGTGGCCGAGGCCATGCTTACTGACTATTGATCTTGATTAAATAGTTTTTGACGACGGAACGGCAAGGACAAGATTGTACACGGGAGGCAATTTTACAGCGTGAATTCTACTGTTTGAAGCGAGAACTTGTTTTGTAATATGCAAATTGCTTGCTTTATTTGTCCGGCACTTGACACTCGTTGTTTGTACGTTTAAACTCGCTTATTGAACAATGACGAGGAATCCAGTACGTACTTTTAAACGTAGTTATTTGAACACTCTCGAAGCTTTTGATTGTCACATTTTTAAGCACGCATTACTTGATACAATGTGCGTATCAATTTGAATTATATTATTGGAGAGCTTTTTTCAAATCCATTTTTGGACTTTCGTGACTAAGTCCTATATTAGTGGATGTATTTTTGGACTACTCCACTTTACATACGGGTATCACAGGACGAGTCCATAATTGCACACGGAGGGGGATTTTTTTCAAATTAAGTTTTGGACTGGTAATCATTCAAAATTCTATTTTTAGATGAAGTGTTTTTAGATTTATTTTGGGTTAAACCGTCATTATAGTAAAAGTGATTTTTCAAATGGGTGATTTTGGAACAGTCTATTGTCGCATGTAGCGGGAGCTGGCTGAAACTTACACTCAAACAAATGACAGCCTTTCCAGTATACGGTTTTTATTTCATTATCAAAAGTTAACATCCGTAGTTATGACTAACGTATTAGGCTACGGCAGAAAGTATAAATGAAAAGTTCACATGGTCATTGGACAAACCGTATCATATATTTTGTTTTCAAGAGACCCAATCTACTGCGAAAGAAGAAGAGCGTTGGCTATCAGACTGGGGGAGGGGGTCCTATTTTGTATAGCCATATAGTAATTATAGTAGGGGTGCTTCATAAGTTCATACATGAGTTCATGAAAGACAGACTCAACGGGTTTCAAGTGAATGATCATATCACAGGATGGACAGAAACAAGAGTACGAGTACCACAGGGAGCTATCCTCTCTCCTACGTTATGCAACACGTACACATGTGACATGCTGAGCAATGAAGGGTCTAACCATGAGGAATATGCAGATGACAATTATAATGTTACGTAAGAAAGGAAAGGACTAAGACACTTGTAAAGGACATACGGAAAACATTGATAAGACTACAGACTTAAGTGTAATATGTGGAATGCCATTATACAACTGAGCAAGACGCGATATGTTGAGCCATCTCAGCGCCATGGGTGGCTAACGAGAAAACGTGCTCCAAACTACTCCCGACTATCTGCTAAACTCAAAGGTGACCCCCAGCTGGCATTAGAGGTAAAGAAGGCTCGTCCAAACTCTCTCCACGATGCGCGTGTCGAAGCCCAGTTCCTGGAAGACATCCACCAGGGAAACTAGCATGTCCGTCACGGTAGGCAATATGGCACATCTGATGACAAACAGGATACTAGTAGCTTGGTAGATTTCGTGGCATCCACGCAAAAACAATTGGTGGACATGCAGCGTACGTGTACACCAGGAGCAGATAACTGCTCTATGTACTCAGTTTACCCAAGCCATTAACGGCATGGCAAGGTTAAGTGCCCAAGGCTCGCAGGCTGGGAGCGCCTCCGTAAGGACACCCCAGACGCACCCATGTTCCATTTGTCAGCAACTTGGACACTGGCCAGGGAAGTGTCCTCTGAATGCAAAAATGCCACGAAAGGCAAACCAAAACAGCAGGGGCGCGCAAAGCATTCCCCAGACTAATCCATTTTCAGTATTGAAGACCGCCGACGTCACGCCAAGTTATAAGAGAGGTTGCAAGAAAACACACCGAAACTACCGTCCGGTTAGCTTGACCTTAGTGGTGGGAAAAGTTCTTGAGGGTTTGATTAGAGACGCTATCGTGAAACACATAAAGGTTAACAATCTTTTCAAACCTCACCAAACACGGCTTTCTGCCAGGCCCTTCCACTACCACCAGATGTTGGATTGCTTAGATAAGTGGGCTTAGAATGGCTTAACGGTGGGACCCCGTTGATGCGGTCTTTCTGGACCTTCGCAAGGCGTTTGATTCTTTTCCAAAAATAGACTATTAGGCAAAATACAGAGTTATGGGATCAGACGTAAACTCGCAGTTGGATATAATCTGTCAGGGATGAGATACAGAGTTCGTGTGAATTGAAAAATATCACGGTGAGCTGAAGTAACTAGCGGAGTGCCCCAAAAGAGCGATCTGGGTCCAATACGTTTTACTGCATTCGTAACGACACGCCTGAACTTGTGAAGAGCAAATGAAAATCTTCACAGATGACACAAAGTTACACAGACCGACAGTCCAAAATAAGACTGTACTAGCTTACAGAGAGACATTCAATAACTTAAAAAATGGGCAACAAAATGGCAGCTGATTTTTACCATATGGAATGCACAATGATAAGACTCGTCGACTGGGAAAGGGACAACCCGATGTTAGACAACGAAACTCGTATAGTATTGGATTTTACGGAGCAGGAAAAATGATTTGGCCATCACTGTTAACAGGGAACTAAGTTTTTGAAAGCACATGTCATCCCATATATAACATATGTAATAAGGCAAATCATATTGCAGAACTCATATGGAGAACATTGGCGTACCTAGATCAGGAGGTGTTCTTGCTCCTATATAAGTCAGCTCTCCGTCCTTAATTAGAGTATGGGGCTCCAACTCGGTCTTTATACGTGGAAGCAGGCCCTACAACTAGGAAAGATCCAGAAGAGAGCGACTAAGGGAGTCCTTGGCCTAATTATTCTATGAAGAGAGATTGAAGGCTTTGAAACTACTAACACTGGTCTATAGAATAATAATAAGTGATGTCATAAATATATTGGAATTATGATACTATTTGACCCTTTGGGCTAAATTTGAACAAGAAACAGCAGCACATGTGTATAAGATTTAAAACTCTAGTACGCCCACACATGGTGTATGGAGCGGCACTCTGTGTGGTATAAGTCCATGATCAAACCAATTCCCAAGTCTTAAAAAAAGATCCTACAGTTCCTTTAAATTAACGATGTCAAAGCTTAATGAGTACTGTAAATATAAATATAAATCTTATTCTGTGTGTTCTTAACAATAGGATAATTAATGTTTAGAGTGCTCCAACCTACATGTAGATGAACAAAAGTAGGGCATTTAACAGAACCTGTATCGCCGAATCTATATGTTGTGTACGCATACGGTCATCAGGGCCAGAATGGAGCAAGATAAGTCAACTTTCGCATGCTCTATTGACTTCCAAAAATGGTTTTATTTGGTAAATAGAGATCTCCTAGCTTATAGAGTAACTCAGAATTGGGTTAACGGGAGATTTTATCAGGCCATGATGACTCTTCATAAGTCCCCAGTAGCATAATTCAAGACACAATGGCTTCACACCCTTATTGAGGAACACAAGATGATGTAATGCCACAAACCCTAACGGTAACGGAAGAAATTTGTATGTAGGGTGACCCACTGTTGGTGCAAGGGCTAGTAGTACTAGAGAGGGCGCACCAGCAGGACGCCGTGAAGGATGTTTTGCATCAGGTGCTGGACCTGGTAAAATCGCCGTCTGAACTGAACAGGGCGTTACTGAGCCTCGCGCTCCAACGCCTGGAAGAAAAGTCCAGAGCGACAAAGATCGCCCCACCTACGCTGCTACGCTGATGAGGCACGCCGCGCTGCATGCTGCAAACCGTTTGCTCGGAGGAAATGGTTTTACGTGTTTTAGGGTCTGAGTCGACGAGAAATCGGAGCTAATTCTGTCAGTGTGGTGCAGATGTCAGAATCACATGAACTGAGGCAGCACATGCTACAAACACAACTGCCTTTCATGAGGGATGTCACAAACTATGCACAGATTACAAAGAGTTAAAGCCGGGACTGGTAGATCTAGGAGAGTACCATGGAGAGGAATCAGAAGAGTTTATTAGACATCACTTGAACTCCTTTCAAACAGCAAGTAACCTTATGTGCTGGGAGGATGGCGCAACACTGGCTAACCATGGCTACATTATGTACCTTGTTTCCATCGTGTATGACAAAGCCATTCGTCTCACAGGCACCAAGTATCACAAGAAGTTCAACTTACAAAAGTCAGTGAAATCTGCAGTAGAACAACCACACGTATACTGTATTGCAAGAAGAGACGCTGATCAACTGCTCGTCTGCTGTACCCAGAGACAAGAAGAGACGGCCTTACATCTCTCTCTTTCCAAGTAAAGACACAAGACGGAAGAGAGTTGAAAGACGTTCTCCATTTCTTCAAAGGAGACAACCTTTCTCGGTAATTCGAAATTGGCCAGCAGAAAGAAAGATTTTATCCCTGCCGATGCCCTGCAGACAACCGAATGATGGACAGCCCCTCGGCATGGAGCCATTCTGTCAATACCATTCAAGACAGACAGTAGTTTCTCATAGAAGAGCCCATCACTTCCTAAAAAATGTCACCATCGCTGTCAGAAAACTTCAGTCAGATGTCGAAAGAGGAACTGAAAAATAGATTGACCTACAGAGGGAAGGTGCCATATGAGAAAGCAGACAGCATGACGAAGAAACATCTGCAACAAGGAATGAAGTATGTGTTTTTTGTGGCATTAAGAGAATCCCCGCCCTGCGTTAACCTGACCCACTGAAGACATCACAGAAGTCAACTTACAGAAACTAGAAGTCCCCGCGAGTAAAAGCATGCATGACTTGTTCAACCACAAAAAAAATCAAAAGATCTGCCAAAACGTGCCCAAAAAGCAGTTGCAGAAACAATAGAAACTGATGAGCAGAGGGACATCACCTTCACGTTCATCACAAGGGGGCAAAATAAGGACGCGGAAAGCTGACGGACACCAGTGGCTACGCCACCACAGTCAAGAGGATGTGATTTACTATGGACCATGGTTAAAACCTCAGATCCCGGATGATGTTTCATCGATTAAAGGGTATAGATTGTTTAGAAGTGTTAGTCAGGGGGAAAAGACCCTGCCTTTGCCAGTGACCAACAGCTAGGGCAGTTAGGCAAAGAAGTGGTTCTGCGACGGGATATTTTTTGTGCGACCGCCGTTCGCGCAACTCTTTAGCTTTCATGCATTTATACGTCCGGACATAGACTTCAAACACGTTCCAATCATCTTCAACTTGAGTACGGGAGAAAAAAAAGGAGTTCTACAAGGACGCAGTATAAGATTTTGCTTAAAAGTAAAGTAATACTCGATTTGATTTATTCGGCTGTATAATACATAATGTTTTATTACTTATCTATTTTAGTCAGCTGTGAAGCAGGGCTGTCCAACTAGTGATTAATAGATCTAAATGTTTAATTTTGTGGTTTGATAGAAGATGGAAAGACATAACCCAAACCGAATGGTTCAATAATGATATTATGATATAGCAGAATTTGTTTTGCAGTTATAGGTGTTCCAGAACTTCACGGTCACCCTCCAAAAGGCTCCTCGGGTCGAAAACTTCGTGATGGATTTTAAGGACGGACTGCACCAGGAAAGGGTGTGCCTTTCATTTCACACGAGCTATCTACAGGAAGATACAGATGGTCGGTATGTACACAATCGCTTTGAACATGATGTGAGTTGTTTAACAAACGTGTTAACTGAAAACATGTTTTATTGTTTTAAATATATGTATAGGTGTACTGAATGTTAAATTTAAGTCAATCTGTTTCCTATTGTCCACTATTTCGAGAAGACAGATGCATACGAGTTCACGTAGAACCTAATGGTCTTGCACTTCTTTTGCCGGCCGAGCACATCAGGGATGCGTTCGAGTTGCGGGAGCAGATGGAGCAGCCTTTGCTGAAGCAGCTTATTGAGTACATGGGGAATGGGTGGCTGCGCAACAGCGTGTCGTCGGGGGCGGAATGATCTGTGTACTACCAGCCCGTATCGTACGAATAACGACTCTGAGGGCTATCACAGTTAAGGCTCAACAGGAAGGCCCAACACAGCTTGCAATTGTGTCAGTCGGTCTGATACACTCAGTACGCGAGCCTGCAGGCTTAATTTCTCAATATGAATCGGAAAGCAAGGTAGAAACGGAAGCCGTACTGAGTGCTGGAGAACAAGTTGTTCACGCTGTAGGACGAGTGCCACAGAATGGAACTCACGACGTCTTTCTTCCTGCGCGTGCTGTCACGCCTCTCGAGTTCTCGGGGAAGGCCGGGACCTGTCAGGAATGAAGATGGACATGTCCCTCTCCAAACTGAAGCCTGTCAATGCCGACTGGCTCCTGGGCGCATCGCAAACAACCGCACCGCCATTACCACTGGAAGAGGATCAGGATCCGGGGCGCTGTCGACAAGGCTCGAGCGTATTTTTTGTGTGAACTATGAGGTTATGTAAACAAAGACTGTCATGGTCATCAGTGATTTTGAAAATAAGAAGATTGCGTTGAGTGTCATAAGTCCTTCTTGAGATAAAGTAGTTGGGAAGCATGTTTCACTGCAAATACAGCAAGATTTCTACTGTTTGGAGCCTGCTGTACTGTCCCGCAATAATGTTGGCAGGGATACTTGAGCAGTTTCATGTTCCCAAAGAACCATTGAGAGTGGCTTATGTTATTGTATATTGTGACAGATTCCTTTTATTTATAATTATAATCAAGGGTGCCTTATGTATTCTACCTAGCGGGTCCATGCATACGAAGGTCGTAACATTGCATGTAAGCTTAGAGCAGAGCTGTGTAAGTTCAGAAAAATAGGAAACAAAACAAGAACAAATCACCATTATCCTGACGGAACGGCTGAGCATTTCCATAGGACAAGCTGGGGGGCATATGTGAATGAGAGCTCAAGGAACATGAACACCCATCTCATTTATGGAAAGATTTGACTTTAATACTATTGGACATTCTACCACAAAAGTTACTCCGTATTTTGACATGTATTGGCTTGAAGCTCGTTTGCATTTATGTTTATCATTCTTTCTACGACATCCGAAACGTACATGTCCGTGATATGGTAGGCAAGTTTCCTAGAATATTTAAACATCTGTCGGATAACACCAAGCAGGTAAACAGTGGACAGAAATAACTGCTCGACAAGAAAGTGTACTGTAATGTTTGGTCTCTCGACACATAATAGAAAATAGAAAGACCGACAAAGATCATGGAGCAAGAAATGCGTCCGAGAGCGAAAGCGAGGCAAGCCACGGCAGTCACGCTTTGTGTGAGCTCTTGAAATCGTGAGATTTCTAGCAGCATTTTTCATTGTTTCCGTCAGCGATTGTTCTTATCTGGTGAGGAAAGTGTTGGACAGAATCCAGTTATCAAAATCAACAAGTTGTTAGAGGCTTGAACACATCAAACAGGACTGAGAAGACCTCGACGCCTGAAACAACAACTTCGAGAGAAGACAAGATGGCGACCTACGCGTCTGTTACCACCTTGACGACGCGGTCGGCAGAATCCACCATGCCGATGGTCAAGCCGGCCTACATGAAGTACAGCGAGGCCATCGGGAGAGAAGATCGGTGGCTCAGTACGAGGGAAATCTGTGGTGCAGCCGAGAAGATCGCCGGCTACGAGACCATGGAGGGAGCCCAGCTGGTGGGAGGGCTGTGGCGTCTTTACCCAAAGACAAAGGCGGCACGGACAGCCCTTCTGGCCGAAGGGCTGACGCTGAGAGGGAAGAAGATCCCCCTCTACGACCACAACCCCTACATCGTTGGTGGTCAGGGAGAAAACAACAACCCCACGACAAGGGTGACGATCGAGGGGATTCCTTTGTCTGCCGACGATCGCGACATTGTGAAAACCCTTGAGCGCTTCGGCTGCAAGCTCAGAAGCGCCGTCATGTACGAGAAAGACAGGGATGAAGACAAGAAGCTGACAAGATGGAAGAACGGCAACAGGTTCGTGTTCATCGATATCCCGGCCGAACCTCTGCCTGTCAAGATGACTTTCGGAAACTTCCGTGGTGCTGTAAAACATCGAGAGCAGTACCACAAGAAGCCAGAAGACATGACCTGCGGGAAATGTCTTCTCAAGGGGCACTACAGCAAGATCTGCCCCAACGACATCGTCTGCAGGGACTGCGGCATGTCAGGGCACAAGCGAGGTGACCCTGGCTGCCATTACATCACGGCAGTACAGCAGATCTCTTCACCATCACCTGAAGATGTCATCGAGGAAAGTTTCCGGCTCTACGTGGAGCCAGCGGCAACAACATCGCCCGACACTTCCGACAACAAAGACACTTCCGGAAACAACACTGAGGTCAGCCAGAGTACTTCCGGGGTACCAGCTGACGAGAGTGTCAGCGCTCCAAAGTCACCACTGCCGAAGCGTGACAGCAAGACCAGGGGCCGGAAAAGATCCAAGGCCCATGCTCGGCAGCAGAGAGACAGCGAGCGAGACGACGCCCTGACGAGGCTGATGAAGGAGGCAAGGATGCGGGCGGTTCCAGCCAGCATGCCGAGGAAGACCTCAGGCTCTCCAACCTTACATTCTTCTTGATATGCTAGACTAGATTTGTGTACAAGTGCACTTGAGTCATGTTATTTTAACCTTAGCCCTTGTATAGAATTTAATTCTTTGCAACATTTGCGATAATGTAGTAATGATCTTTCTATCTGAGCATGTTTTGTACAAGATCAATAGTGGCTCATTTGTCATAATCTGTGCAATATCAAGTGTGCAGCGAGGGTGTACTTTTCACTGTAGCATTTGAATTTTATATACTGTTAAGTCACGATCTTTTAAATGTATGAAACCAATGCGTTTTAGCTGTAGAATTTAGATCTGCCTTAGTAGCCAATTGATATGCAAATTCCCATTGTGGTCTGAGCACATGTATCAGGAAGCCCTCCACTCATCAGTGCCAAATTGATTTGCAAATCAGTAGAAGTATGTTACCACATGTGTGCTTCCTGTTGTCCTTCATTTTAATGATGTCATCCAATTTTCTTAATGCTATATATCTCAATGCTAGGAGTGTGAAATCTGTTAACCAGAGTAGGAACAAGTTGGTACAGCTCACCAACCTGATACACCTTAATGCTCCGGATCTTCTCGCAATCACTGAGACTTGGTTGACTTCTGATGTGCATGATTTAGAGTTTATTCCCCCTGAATTTGTGACCTATCGCAAGGATCGTCATGTTACTCATAATAATAAGTCTGGTGGGGGGGATTCCACTCGCTGTTAAATCGTCAATATGTAGTAGTCGTAGACTTGACTTGGAGCCTCAGGATGAGATTCTTGTATGTGAAATCCGTCCTCCAGCTATGGGCAAAATTGCTGTTATTCTTTGCTACAGACCTCCCTCTGGTAACTTGTCAGCTTTTACGCACAACCTGGGCTCGACTTTAGAGAGCGTGAACAAAGAGTATAACATGTGCTGTGTCCTCGGGGACTTCAATCTGCCTCGAATCGACTGGGCCAATTGCGTAGTGTTAAACGAGGGTAGGGAAGCTGACTTTTGCAACATGATTAATAACTACTTTTTAAAACAAATCAATCATATTCCCTCAAACTCCACTCACAACCTGTTAGATCTTGTGTTTACGGAGTTCCCTGAGAGGTTCTCTACGATCAGGGAACTTCCCGCTGACTTTGATACCGACCACACTGTTCTCGAGTTCTCTCTCCGCTGTCGTATCCAAACTAGGCAGGAGCTTCCTCGTAGTGTCCAACTTTACACGAGCCGACTGGCTTGGTCTCAGTGCTCACCTTGAGTCACTGAGGCTATCAGAGTCAGTTACTCACCACCATGACATTGACTCTGCCTGGGAAGCAGGGTCTTCAGCCGTTCAGTCGGCTGTTGACATGTTCGTGCCCAGTCGGAAGCTCAAGGTATCAACATCACCTCCTTGGATCGACGGCGAGGTACGCAACTTGCAGAACAAGAAGCGGACAGCGTGGAAAAGGGCGAAGCGTTCCGACTCCCCCTCTCACTGGGAGAAGTTCCGTAAACTAAGAAACAAGCTGAAGAACTTGCTATCAGCTAAGTACAACAAATATCTTGTTAGCCTCTCTTCCACTTTACAGGAGTCGCCGAAGAGATTTTGGGCTTTTGTACGAGCAAAGTCAAAATCCAGGTCTCTTCCGACTGACGTTCATCTCAACGGCACGGTCATTCAGTCTGCACCCGATAAGGCCAATTTGTTCAATAACTACTTTTTCGCCACCTTTTCTGCACCTGACCCTAATGTTATCAAGCCTGACATCGACGTGATAGTTGATGAAAGATTGTGTAATTTGCTACTTGCTGTAGAATCCGTGGAAAATGTGTTAGTTAATCTCAACACTAGTAAGGCTGTGGGTCCGGATAACATCTCTGCTCATGTTCTTAAGGGCTGTGCCATGACTCTTGCTCCTTCCTTGACCTTGCTGTTCAATAGATCACTATCCGCTGGTTGTGTACCGAGTAGATGGAATGATGCAAACGTACTACCAGTGCATAAGAAGGGAGACAAGGAGAATGTGGCCGATTATAGGCCAGTATCTTTGTTATCCCTGGTAAGCAAGTTGATGGAGCGCTGTATGTACAATCAGTTGATTCCAATTTTGAGAGGGTCGCTTCACGAATTCCAACACGGGTTTATTGCCGGCCGTTCTACTACAACTCAACTAGTAGAAACCTACCATCAAGTAGGATCCATACTCGATAAGGGGGGGCAGGTAGATATGTTATTCCTGGACTTCGCGAAAGCGTTCGATTCAGTTTCCCACACTTTGCTAATCCACAAACTGCAGATGTTTGGTTTCGGTGGTAACCTCCTGGCGTGGTTTACCTCCTACCTAACCGATCGTCGTCAGCGTGTAGTAGTGGAAGGTTGCCAGTCCAAATGGCTCCCGGTGACTTCAGGTGTTCCTCAGGGCTCCATTCTTGGGCCCTTTCTCTTCCTTCTGTTTATCAATGACTTACCTTGTGCAGCAACTCAATCTACTGTAGCACTCTTCGCTGACGACTCTAAATGTTTTAGGGAAGTCAGCAAGCTAAATGATTGTGTTAAGCTGCAAAATGACATCACTGCCATGTACAACTGGAGTCTTAGTTGGAAGATGTCTTTTCATCCTTCCAAGTGTAACCTTATCCGTTTAACTCGCTCTAAGAGTCCTATTGTGTACTCTTATCACATGTCTGGTACTACAATAACATCTGTAGACAGTATGCCTGACCTTGGGGTCATTGTCCAGTTGGACCTTCAGTGGAACAGACACATCTTAAAGATGGTAGCCAGGGCCAATTCTATGACTGGTTTCATCAAAAGAACAATCGGGTTCAACTCTAGCACTGATGTACGCAAGGCACTGTACACCACATTGGTGAGAAGCATCTTAGAATACTGCTCACCTTTGTGGTCCCCTCAGTCCCGCAAACTCATGTCCCTTGTAGAAGGGGTGCAACGGCGGGCGACTAAATTCATTCTAGGAGCCCACTCGAACACCCTGACCTACAAGGAACGTCTCTCCACCCTTGGTCTGTTGCCTCTTACGCACAGGCGCGAAGTATGCGACGTCATGGTGTTTATCAAGTCTAAACCAATTGTTCACAAGTATGTATCCTTCCCTTCCAGACCCTCTAGATATCTCAGATCTCACATGCTTACCCCCATTAGAGTAAGGACATCAGCCTTCAGCTCTTCTTACATACCAAGGCTGGTCACCATCTGGAATCAGCTGAGTCCTGTCCTCCGTAATATTGGGGTTCAAGCCACTGAAAAGTCTAACATCTTGACATTCAAGCTATCGCTTGTGAGAGCCACGTTTGTGAGATTTGACACCCATTTCAATATCGACGTCCCCTGCTCTTGGTCCACATCTTGTGGGTGTGCCTCTTGCACTGCTTTAAGGCTGCATTAGTATTATAATTAGCTTTTTACTCCGTATATAATGATATTTGATATTTTTGTATATAATCAATTCTGTGTATAATTGTCACCGAATTGTATATTCATGTCTACTGACTTTTGATGTCTAATGTTTATTGCTTGATTTAGTTTCGTTTTGATTGTTTTCTATTATCATTTCAGGTTTGGGAGGACAACTTGTAAAGGTGTTGATACACCTGTTTTGTGCTCCCTTCCACTTGTTTTTGCATGTGGTAAATTCAAATAAAGAAAGAAATAAAGAAGAGAGGGCTGAGTACGACCAGCGATTCCAGTCTCCGGCATCGCAGAAGAAAGCACACGGAACACCTGTGGAAGGGGACACCACCACCTGACCACGCGTGTGAGAAGCACTCCTCTTACTCGCGGATGTCGGGATGACGAACTTGGAAAGGCAACGGACTTATGATTTTGTGGACTTTCGGACTTATGGATGTGACGCCCGGACTTTTCTGTACTCTGGTAAGGAGCTTATGTCCAAAGGACAAAAAATGTGCTAAAGACTGTATAATATCTTGTGAGTATGGCTGATCTTAATTGTTTATCTTTAAATGTTAAAGGAATTAGAGATAAGTTAAACGAAAAACTATTTTCAGGTGCTGCAAAAAACCAAAAAGCAGATGTAGTATTTTTACAAGAAACTCATGTAACTTCAGAAGTAAAAACTGCCTTTGATCTAGACTGGGGTGGGAAGGGCTTCCACTCCTGTGGAACCAGTAAAAGTAGAGGAGTTTCCATCTATTTTGGACCTAAATGTAATGTAGAAACAAGAGTTCGTAGACCTCAGGCCTGCATGAAATGTATTGGGTTTCTGTAGACCTATTGTGTATTTTTGCCTTTTTGTCTGTGGTACGTGGTTGAAAAAATGAGCTTTTTACTGTGTTGGTTGTGCACCATGCAAAAGTCTAACTCTGAAATTCCATTTTCTGAATTTGTAAGTTTGGACAGGGATGAACATTACTTATTTTGGATTTCTTAAGTATGTAACCAACCACAGTACTTTGAAGTTGTTGAGACGCTACCTTTTTTTGTCTCAGATGGCCCATGCACATGTAGTTACTCTGTCACATGATATACTAATATCTTCCTATTTCAATGTACTGACCTAATGCAGCTGCTAAGTCTCCTTGGTTTGTGTTCTTCCAATGATATTCATTAAAGACTTATTTCTGGGGTGTTATTCACTTGACATCGGAATGCTTTACTCGCATAATTTGACCAATGATACTTTTATCTGTAGTTCCATAGACATTAGACAACATGAATAGTGGTAGCCCCCATGCAGCAGCAACAGTTAGTCCCCAGGGTGGTACGATATTTTCATTCAATCCATCCAACCCAAACCTAAATCTCCTGTAGTATCTAAGCCAAATTTAACAGCATAATTTACTATGAAAAATGTCCTTGTCAATCCCATTTATAGATGGCAAGCTGCTGGCAATGGAAGCTTTGAAAAGTTCAGAAGCTGTTGTAGTCAAAGCAAACACCCAGCAAACATCCCCGCAAACCAATGAGCAGTTGCTTAGAAGGGGAATTTCATCATATATTTGCCGCGACAAAATGCAACAAACGATACTGAATTTAAAACAGAACAAAGCTAAGCCTCCACCACTTAACCCTGCCTGTACCATAGATTAAGCAGGCCCAAAAACCAAGCGAATATGACTAGCCCAAAACAACAAATTACCTGTATACAGTATGGAAATGGCATTACCAAAGAAACAAAAAGAAACACAGGACAAATCATACACATACCTTTCTCTTATGCCCACACTCTATACAGTTCTCCTCCACATTAGAAAATTGCATCTTCTTCTGTTTAAGTTCAAGTTCAACCATGATTGCCAACAGGGTAAAGGAACTTGTACCGGAACTTAAAACTCAGTACTATACAGCTCTAGAAACACCACAAAGAGTAATAAGCAAACTTCAATTATACCTGACCAACAGATATAAAATCTTGTACACTCCCGTCATCTGGCAAACTGTCAGTGCCACTAAGTAACCTGATACATTGAAGGTGGCCCAGGCCAGATGATGGTTCTACACCCAACCATAATCTGTTTTTAAAACCAAGCAGATATTGGGAGGATGCCCCAACCACACTAAAACAGGGTCAACCTATACAGTATCAAGTTCAAGCACTAGGAGGCCCAAAATCAAACCTGACCACCAGGACACCACAAACAACTTACGTACCAAATGGCAACACAATGGCACCTTGCGTTCTGGAGATACAGCGCACGCCCCGTGCCCGCACAAAAGGTAACCTAAAATGTCAAGTTCAAGCACCAAGGGCGCCAAAATCAAAATTGAGCATTATTCAGCCACCGCCGACACATGTGCCAAATATCATCGCGCCAGCACCAGCCGTTCAGAAGATATAACTCCGGAAACACCCCTCCCGGACACAAAATTCGACCTGCCGGGTCAAGTTCAAACGCGACAAGGCCCAAAGTCAATCCTAGGCAACAGGCAACAACCCCCCACCCATGCACCAAAAATCGTCGCAATCGCGCGTATCGTTCCGGACACACAGCGCCAAAAGTGCCCCCAAAACACCAAAAATGCCACCTGCAATGTCAAGGTCAAGCGCCAGGAGGCCCAAAATCACACCTGAGTGTCAGGCTACCACCCCCCACCCCACGTACCAAAAATCGTTGTGCTC
>NC_049987.1:1537298-1557870 GCF_000003815.2 Branchiostoma floridae | reverse complement strand
CCTAGACCTTTGTGATATTTGGCGGGAAAAGAATAAAGAGCTTAGACAGTATACCTATAGGGATAACTTCCATAAAGTTTCATGTAGATTAGATTATTGGTTCATTTCAAAATCCATAATCAGTTCAGCCAGAAAAGTGTGATATTAGACCTAGTGTAAAAACAGACCATAATGCAATTTTTATTAAACTATATAACACAGAAAAAGATAGAGACCCCAACTATTGGAAACTTAACACTGAAATTCTTAAAGAGGAAGAGTATTACAAATACAGTTTTTTGTGTGAATCTTTTTGTGATTGGTATATATGTATAGTTTCATTAATCTATGTGGGACAGTCTGACATGATTAGGTGAGAATACTTCTAACTCATTATCATAATTTATGCAAAAGATCATGAGGACCACATTTTGCACCAACGCTATTCAGACCGGAAGGAGGTTTTTGATGCCTGTACCAGGTTCAATGCCATATGGCGCCTGAATGGCTTATGCTATAGGGCCACCAAACTTGGTATTTTTTTAGAAAATGTTAATAGCAAACATTTTCAGTGAACAAAGTATGTTCATCGTTTTTTATGTTGCCATGGCAACGGAATTCTGACAGACATATTTATTACGAACTTTTGTAATTTTGTACTAAACATTTAAGTTTTAAAGTTTTCTTGGCAAATACAATTGTTTATCACATATTATAAATTCAACATAAATGTCAGGACTCAATATTCGTAATTTATGATAATTTGATGACGTCATCAGTCAAAATTCAAGATGGCGGCCGATATTACCTAGCTGACGTCATAATGTCGTCATATGACATGATAATGGCACCAAAGTTGTTACAATAATTTTGGCTTACATGTACATCATTCTCTAAAAATTTCATGATCGTACAGTAAGTATTTTAGGTGTGGGTCGCAAAAGTTTGTTTAAAAAAAATGCTGGGGTCAGTTTTGACCCCACTGGACCATACATAAACTTTCGAGGATAACTTAATCAACCATGAGTCAATCTCGGCAAAAACGTATAAGAAGTTATAGGACAGATATACAAACAAACTCCTGAAAGGAAATTTGTTTTCGACCAGAAATGACATAGTGGAACACATTGATATACGCCTGGGGTCAGTTTTGACCCCATAAGGTGGTTTGAGGGTTAAAGAACTAATTCAAGACATAATAGCAGAAAAGTCTGAATTACCCTCTGGTTTACTTTTGGAATTATGCTATGTAAGAATTAGAGAGTTCTCCATTTCTTACTGTAAGAAGAGAGCTGTTAAAAGTAGACAAGAGGAAAATGATATAATAGCCAAAATAAAAACACTAACTGAAGTTCTAGAAAATGAGGATAGTGAGGCAGATTTATCAACTAGAAATAAATTAGAAAGGGTAAAATTACAGCTAGACAAATTATATGAAACAAGGGCAAAAGGATCCTACATAAGGTCTAGAGCAAAATGGATTAAAGAGGGGGAAAAAATTTCTTTCTTAATCTAGAGAGGAAAAACATAACTAAATTAAACATAGATATGCTAAAACAAGGAGACAGGGACATTTTTGATCAGCATGAAATTCTAGTAGAAGCTGTAAACTTCTATAAGGACCTATATAGTCAGGATAATATAAATCCAGATAATGTAGATAAATACCTGTCAGATATAACATTAGATAGAACACTTAATGATGATGAGAGAAATGAATTAGATAAACCAATAACCTTAGAAGAATGTAAACAAGCTTTAAATGGAATGAAAAATAATAAAGCCCCAGGGCCAAATGGACTTCCTTCTGAATTCTTTAAACATTTTTGGAGTAGCTTGGGGCCCCTAGTACACAAATCCTTTTTAGAGGGTTATCAAAACAAAAGATTGACTTACTCGCAAAGAACAGCACTCCTAAAATTGTTACATAAGAAAAATGAATTGTACCTTTTAAAAAATTGGAGACCTATAAGCCTACTTAACTGTGACTACAAAATTATAGCCTTTACCTTAGCGAATAGAGTTAAAAAGATACTTCCAAAGCTTATAAACCAAAGTCAAACGGCATATATTAAAGGGCGTTTCATTGGACAAAATATCAGAATAATAAATGACATAATTTTCTATTCTAAACACGAAAAAATGACTCAAATTTAACTTCGGCCCTACATTTATAGAATGGATAAAAATACTATACACAGATACTTGCTGTGAGGAAATTAAAATAAGCCAGGTAGCTGATGACACAACATTAATCTTAGCAGATGAAAATTCAATACTAAGTGCAGTAGAGGTTCATACTAGTGACAGAAATTATGGCCACCAACATTAGAACATCTAAATATGTAAAGGGGATCTTAGTTCCACATAATGAGGGTAGTGAGGAAATTAAAATAAGCCAGGTAGCTGATGACACAACATTAATCTTAGCAGATGAAAATTCAATACTAAGTGCAGTAGAGGTTATAACAAAATTTAGTAAGGTTGCAGGAACTAAACTTAATAAATCTAAAACCCAGGCTATGTGGATAGGTGTGTGGGAGAAAAAAGATAAAAGAATATTAGACTTAGATTGGACAAAAGAACCCATTAAAGCACTTGGTGTTTACTTTGGTCATAACCCAAGTGTATGTGGACTCCTAAATTGGGAAAAGAAAATAGAGAAGCTGAAGAACATTGGCCCAACTGATTTACAACTTCATGAATATAGATACCCCAGAATGGGCAATAAGGAAGATAGAAAGGACATTATGGAACTATCTTTGGGATGATAAACAAGATAAAATCTCTAGAAGCTGTATAATTGGAGACTACTGTGAAGGTGGAATAACAATGGTTAATGTTAGATGTCAGATTCAGGGTCTATTGGCTTCATGGGTCAGGAGACTTTGTAATGGACCTATGGCCCAGTGGAAATTGATTCCAAACTTTTACCTTAACTAATATGGTGATGATAATTTGATTTTAAGAATGAATTTCCTATCTAAAGATCATTGTCCAGAAATCCCAACATTACCCAACTTCTATAAAGCTATTGTCCTTGCTTGGCATAAAGCAGGAGGGGGGGGGGGGTAACTAAACAACCTCAGACATTAGAAGAAATACTGAATGAAGTAATTTGGGATAATCATAATATCACTCTAAAGAGAAAAACTTTATTTTATAAAAATTGGATAAACGCAGACCTGATTCAGATTAAAGATATCTTTCCTGATGGTAGTTTTATATTAGCAAGGACACTATTTGAAAAATTAAGCGATACCAAAAACTTTTTGGCTGAGCACAATAACCTTCTTAATGCGATACCAAAAGAATGGAAAACAAAATTAGCTCAGCACTCTAACCAACTAAATAAATTAGAATCTCAACCAACACAAATTGGATTGCTTCAAGATAAATTTATACGAGTAGAGAAGGCTATATCTAAAACTGTATACAACCATTTAAATAAGCAGATATTTACAGAGAGAAAGAGTATTGATAACTTAGGGGAGTTACTACATATCATTGTATTGAATAAACAGCTAATATGGAAAGGGCTAAATGTAGACATTAAAGATAACAAGCTAAGAAAATTCAACTTTAAACTGTTACATCAAATACTGCCTTGTAAATATAAATTAAATAAATGGAAAATAAAAGATCAGACAGGTAAAGTATACAGTCCAATTTGTGGGATATGTTATGTAGAGGAAAACTATGTACACTTGTTTGTGGAATGTAAACAACTGAAACATTTCTGGCAGAAGGTAGAAGACTTTTTATTTCACAAGGGGGTTAGAGTAAAGAATACCAAATCAACTATTTTTCTTGGTTATGAATATAGGTCAAAGGTGAGTCTTTATGTTAACAAAGTTGTGACTTTAGCAAAATTTGCTATTTTCAAATCATGGATACAATATAAAGATGATGAGGTGAAATTACTGAAAGATGACCTTTTCAATATGTTTCTCAGGGATGTTTGGAATGACACACAGATCTGGCATTGTATAAATTCAAAGTAAGAATATTCTTGACTGTTGATGATGCTTTGTGAGTTTTGTTGCTCTCTACTTGTCATTGTGTGACAGTCATTTGTCCAAAAGTTAATCATGTAATGTTGTAAACAATTAAATACAGAATGTCTCTGTTTATGTAATTTTATGTTGTTTTGATGTTTATGTTGTACAGTACCACTGATCACTGTTTAGCTAAGCTTGCTTTAGCCTGTTTTTTTTTTTTTTTGTTTCTTCTCATTTTTGGAATGAGGGATGGCTGCCGTCTTCTTGTTTGCTACCTTTTTTATAAGGGTGATCATGTCTCATTGTGTAACCTGTAGCTTTTGTAATTTCTAAGGTTTGTGTTTTGGAAATTGTATGCTTGATATAAATATATCTTTTTTTATTTATTTATCTATGTGTGTTTGTAACACCGATGTGATGTTCATGTATGTGCAAGAGCTTTTTGATGTTTTAATGTAGTGTTTAATGTTCTTATGTTTTAGGTTTGTATGTTTAAGCCTTATATTGTATATGTAAATATTGCAAGTTCTGATGTTTTTGTTTGAGTATTATTTCTGTAAATTTGTGATGTGTGGAAAATTGACCAGGGAAGGAAAACCCTGCACAGAAACCCAGGGATGACACCCCTGCACAGAAGTCCTAGGGAAGAAACCCTAGCACAAAAAAATCCAGGGGAGATAAAACACCCCTGTAAAAAAAGTCCTTGGCAGCAAACCCTAGCCAAAAAAAGCCAGTGGGAATGGCCCCTACAACAATGTGTAACTGTGTTATATTATATAGTACTGCATATGTCTATATGATGGAGTAAAGGTAGACTAGTGTGTAAAATATGGTTAGGGAATGCGCGTGTAAATATTCTATAATGTTTGTGTTTAGTTTTTAGTGATTATCTTTGAATGTTCTGTAATTTATAACTGTGAATAAAAATGTGGGAAAAATAAGAAATGCGTCAGAGCAGACAGCGCTAACCTCTACTTAAGAATAGCATATATGTGATATATTTAGACGATATCTTTACTTCGTCATTTCAAGTCTGTGACAATAGTAATAAATGTAATTGTTCTCTTTTTCCTTCTAGTACACATGGGATCGTTGGGGTTCCTTCGACTGGTTATCTTGGTCGCACAACATCTGAACGACGCAGAGCGGGACTATAACGGACAGAACCCATATACGCAGGACGACGTGCGCAAGGAGAAGCTCCACAGGATCTGGACAGCGTCAGGTTTTGGAGGTTCATTGAACTTTTAAGATGTACTTTCGACAGTTCCCAGGCCGGGCAAGAAGAAAGGCCGGGCGATTCGGTGATGCCTACCAACCAAGAACAAACGTTGAGTTGCTGGATCACCTCCCAGTAGATCCGTCCAATATTTTACGTGAACACCAGGCGGAACCTGTGTTTTAAGACGAGGAGGGTGAGGAAGATAATCAGTAGCTTTTAAATCTCTATGATTATATGTCTAACTTTGACGACGACGAAACATACGATACCGCGGTCCCTGACACGTTAGATCAGCAGGATTTTGACTTCGATGCTCACTATCTGGAGTACCCACTAGAAAACCTTGGGCTTGTGGGAATTTTGACGGAAGAGGATGTTGAAAAGGATCAGGAGACTTTCAACCTTGTTGATTTTATCAACAACCCTGACAAAGACAAAGGTGACAGTGTTACAACATCCGCTGCATGTGAGAACACTGACACTGTAAGTGCAAGGTAAAGTCGTGTGCAGCTGGAACGAGTGCTGATAAAGGCTGCAGCAATAGCCACGAGGACGGCGAAAGCCGACTGCCATTTAAGAAAAGGCGCTTTAGTCTTATGAAATCTCGGAGCTTGTGAGTTGACAAGTTCAACCGGGTTTTCCTTAATTCTGCAGGCTAACCCTTGTGCCAGTTCCTCTTCACAGAATTGCGTGAGATCCGCAAAGCGACAAGGCCCATAATGGACTCCATTGTAGGTGTCATGCAGGACTGGGCCAAACGTCAGGAATGACAAGGTAGATACCAATGGAAATCTATATTGCATATCTAATCTTGTGATAGTTCTTGAATTTGCTAATGATGTGTGGCGTTACAATTTACCATTATTGTGTGTTTGTCTCTGTTTGTAAACTCTATTATCAGCAATGATGCCTGTGAGTCTGTGTAATATAATGTCTGTCACATATCCGAATAATTCGATAAATATCTGTTTTTCACCTTTATGTATGGTCGTCTGGAATAGATTTCGCTTTTCATTTTTGTATAGTACTGACAAGATAATAAAGACAATAAGATCAAACTGCAAGAAATATTTTCATAGTATTTTTTTCTGTTAAGGTACTGTTAAGTAACTTGTGCATCGTTGGTGTCGTAATCTTGTCTTGTCCTTAGCTTCAAGGCCTTGCAATGTCTAACCAAACAAGTAAAATTCCTCACCTTCTGAGCTTACATGACTGTCCTAAGCTCCACAAGAGCGCTCGAAGACTTTTTTCTAGATATTGATTTTAGGAAATAAATATGCATGCTACTTCACGTTATACCCACTAGTCTCACGTACATCAAAAAGCATTCTGTGAAATAGTGAACTGATTAGGTCTTCTGTTTTTCTGACTAATAACGTTAGCGGATCAGAATGATTAAACAACACAGACAACCGTGAGTGGGTATAAAGTATTCTCCGCAGTAATACTAATATATTACAATTTGTCTCATCTTTATATTTCGTGTCGCTAGTAACAACTTTCATAGTATGGCTGCATAGAAAAGCAATTTCCGCAGATTGTACAAGAACTACGCAGCCACTCTGCTAACATCAACAAGGACCACCTGTCAGGAACAACTTAGTCAGCTTTGTGTATTCGTCCGACCTCGAAGAAAACTTTACGGGCTTTCAGAGCTGCTCGCGGTTTTGCAGCCTCTCCTTCGGCCTGTTAAACAGACGTGCCTGTAGTTTCTGACACAAAGTGAGTAACTTTTACTTTTATACAAACATTATCGTAAGACCTTTATCAGTTCAAATTTGTAATTTACGAAAGTGCTTAGAATCAACATTTACTCATCTGATCAAAGATTGTCCATTGGTGTTGGCACTGACGTCCGTACTACCGTCATGGATGTATGGTTTCTACTAGTGCCGCAGCTATGACAGCCTTATTACCCAGAAGGCTGTGGATAAAGATTCAAGGTAAAGATTACTTCTTCTACCAGTTGAATAGAAACATTTCGGTACAGGCATCCAAAGCAATTTTTACACTTAAGAAGAGGATCCGTAAATTTGGTGCATTATGCCCAGAATTACATTTATTACCTGCACAATTCGACAAAGTCGAAGACCTGAAAATCCCCCAAACAGACACTTTTGTATTTCTGTGATCAACAGAAAACGAAGCCACGATAGCAGGTACGGCCTGTCCCAACCGCCGCCCCCGGGGACCATCGAGAGAGCCCACTGACGGGCGACGTCATATCAACACGCAGTACGCAGAATGGCCCATGCCTTTCCACCCAGCCCACAGATACAACGACACGTACTCGGACTGGTTCAAGAGTTTCCACCCCTGTCATGGTTCCAGCCCAACTACAGCGAGGGTTAAAACCGCTTCCCCACAGACGTCTTCTGTGGTAACTACAATGGTAACTGTAAGTTCGACGCTGTATCCTCGCATAGGTTTCGTAAGTCAAACACACTTGTATGTAAGCAATGTCATTGTTATCAATTCCAGTAAATGATGAATGCATTATATGTTTTAGTTGAATTAATCCAACTGTACTATGTACTTACTATTAGCATAAGCGCAAAGCACTGTTATCGTAAAATAAGAATCAACAACAGCCCTCTCGTGTATCTTTATGAGATAATCTGTCAACATAGGCTTTTGGAATAATGAGCAATTTGGTAAGGAATTTTTAAAACCCCCATCAAAAGGAGTGACAAGTCCCATCCGTTTGTTGAAAACAGTATTACTGTTGGAGAAGATGGAAGGAGGAGGACGAGACGATGGAAAGAGTAGTGGCAGAAATGCTGGTCAGTGCAAAAAAAGGCAGGGAATGCAGCAGGTATAGAGTAGTACGGTAGATATATAGCGGATTTAAAAGATAGTTGGTGTAAGATAAGACATCATGTAGGCCGTACCATTTACAGTGTACATGTTGTGGAAGAGTTAGGAGATTTTGCAACACCTATTGGCTGCAGAAGTAGATGTAGACTGCGAGGAAGGGTGGGAGACAGTGTCTGACAGAAACACAGACATGAATGGACCTACCGTACTACATATTCCATCTCCACTTGCCCTTTCAAGGAGAAATGGACACAATAACTCACTTCACTTCATTAACCCGGACATGCTGAAGAGTCCCAGAACTCCCTGACCTGCCTCAATAGAGTACAAAAACGGTTAAGGAACATTGTTGGCAGCGAATTATTCGCCACACTACAACCATTGGCCCAAAGGCGTGATGTAGCTAGCCTAGCACTTTTCTATCGGTACTTCCATGGTAAATGATCGGCAGAACTTCATTCACTTGTGCCTTCAATACGAACCTTCACAGCAAAAACCCGTTTAGCCACTTCCACGGAAACAAAGCATCCTTTTTTCCTCCACAATCCACCTAACAGGAGGAAGTTCCACGCTCGGAGCTTTTTTCCTAGAACAACATCGCTATGGAATAAGCTTCCACGGACTTGCTTCCCCACAGGGTACAGCCTGAAACTGTTTAAATTATGGGTAAACAAACATCTCTCTTCACAATTCAGTAATGTAACCCAAAACGCTTGAGTGGCTCCATGAGCCTTGTTTTGCGGTGACCTCTAAGTAAATAAAAAAAAAAAAGAGTGCTTTGCAAAATCACAAGGTCCCGGAGGACTTTATCATGTAATCACAGAAGTAGCCCAAAGAAAGATGGTAACGCTAGAAACATACGGCAATGACAAGTTTAAAGAAAATAATATCCATCTAATTAGAGAAGCCGATATAGACGCAGCTTTTGGATAGGGACTGTGCAGTATTAGAGTTTGAAGTTGTGCATTACTACGACTTTGGTTCTGCACTTATATCAATTGTAATTTAAGTTATATTTTATTCGTTGCTTTTGGTTTATTGATTTTATTTGTAATTTGTGCGTAATCACTTATAATTTTATTGTGACGTACAAATAAATGTCTGTGTACATTGCAATAGCCCATGAGTGCCAGAAATCAAATTAACATCTGAGACAAAATGAAAAGGACGTCAGGTTGTTTCAGTTTTTGGGGGGTCTAGGACTTTCATGCTTTGACTTTTGGATGGAAAATTACTAAGACGTTCGAGGGGCTCTAGCAGTACAGAAGAACAAGAGCTGTGGACATAATATACACACTTCTTGCCACATTGATTTGGAGCGTCAGGAAAAAGCAAACAGCAGCTACTACACAGTCTAGCAGAAATACTAAGACTGTGCTATGTTGCAGCAGATCCTGCAATATATACAAGCGTTTATTAGCTACATCATATATCAATGGTGCATCTTATGATGTTGAGGGATGCTTTCCCTTGATCCCCCAAACTATGACTGAGTTAAGGTTCTGGGCCAATTCATCAACTCTAGAAGAGACGACACGTCTATAACATACAGTGTTGCATTTATTAGGCAGAGTAATGGCAGAGTAATTGACAGTCACACCAACATAAACTATCACTGGCAGCCTAGCTCTTCCAACACAAGAGAACCAGATTTCCTTTTGCCTTGACGACGAAGTGCCAAAGAGACGTACAGACAGAGAGAGAGAGAGACAATGCGTGACTACCTTCGACGAGGACATGAGATCCATTGTCAGAGGGATACGATGCTGTTTTTTAATAATTCGCCATCAGAAGATCCACCCTGTCATCCTGCTTGACACCACTTCCGGTCTTTGTCCAAGCAAGAACATAGATACCTTAACCTGGAATGCCTACTGCATTCAAAGCTAATATCACCAGCAGACACCTGAAAATGGACACAGGGGGAGAAGACCAAAATAAAGAAAAAGAAATGGCAAGAGATGACTGAAGAAAAAGCTGCACTGAACTTCCAGAAACTCTATGCTGGATGAGGGTTGTCTTTACACCATCGTTATCTAATAACGTGAATGCCATTAAACCACCTTACTTTAAGTTCATGATAAGCCAGGGATGACCAAGGACAACGTTGTTCCCGTCAATTGTTGCGACACGTATGTCGAACCTTAGGCGGGGAGGTGAAAACGTTGGGCGCTATTACAACCAAGGTCGGTAGGCCATCCTAACAAACGGATAGCTATCAACGAAGTCGGTCTCACCCTTAAACTTTGTTGGGTAACAAGTATGTATTTTAGTTCTCTCATTATTTTGATAAATGGGGCAAATTCTTCCCCCCATGCCTAATGAAACTGCACCGACTGTGCCCCAGAATAATTAAGGGTGGCTTTGTGTCTTTTCCAGCAGATCCATGCGGACCAAGGTCGTAACATTGAGTCTAACCTAATAGCAGAGCTATGTGAGTTCATGAAGATAGGTAGAAGAACAATTTCCATCCCCACTTTGACGAATGGGCTAGCGTTTTAATTGTGAAATTTGACTTCAATACTAGTGCACTTTTAAACACAAAATTTACTCCGTATTTTGTCATGCATTGTAGTGAATGTCGTTTGCTATACAACATATGTGTAGCATTCTTTCTGCGACATCTGCATCCGTAAAGTATGTCCGTGACACGGTAGACACATTTATTAGATTTTAAAATCATTGACCGATCACACCAAGCAGACAAAATCTTCTGAAGGCCCGCAATAAGCTGCTACTTGTCATCCATTGTATTGCGCATAGGTTAGCACTAGCTGCCGGCAAGTCCGGAAAAGCCGACCCTTCTTCCGTCGCAAATTCAAGGCAAACATTGGATAGCTGTTCAAGTTCTACGACAACTCGGCTTGCAGGATGTACCGGGCTGGTAGGAAGCTCTCAAAGCTGGGGCAGGATCTTGTTACTGCCAGCACCAGTAGTACCAACTTTGCTACTGCCAGCACCAGTAGTACCAACTTTGCTACTGCCAGCACCAGTAGTACCAACTTTGCTACTGCCAGCACCAGTAGTACCAACTTTGCTACTGCCAGCACCAGTAGTACCAACTTTGCTACTGCCAGCACCAGTAGTACCAACTTTGCTACTGCCAGCACCAGTAGTACCAACTTTGCTACTGCCAGCACCAGTAGTACCAACTTTGCTACTGCCAGCACCAGTAGTACCAACTTTGCTACTGCCAGCACCAGTAGTACCAACTTTGCTACTGCCAGCACCAGTAGTACCAACTTTGCTACTGCCAGCACCAGTAGTACCAACTTTGCTACTGCCAGCACCAGTAGTACCAACTTTGCTACTGCCAGCACCAGTAGTACCAACTTTGCTACTGCCAGCACCAGTAGTACCAACTTTGCTACTGCCAGCACCAGTAGTACCAACTTTGCTACTGCCAGCACCAGTAGTACCAACTTTGCTACTGCCAGCACCAGTAGTACCAACTTTGCTACTGCCAGCACCAGTAGTACCAACTTTGCTACTGCCAGCACCAGTAGTACCAACTTTGCTACTGCCAGCACCAGTAGTACCAACTTTGCTACTGCCAGCACCAGTAGTACCAACTTTGCTACTGCCAGCACCAGTAGTACCAACTTTGCTACTGCCAGCACCAGTAGTACCAACTTTGCTACTGCCAGCACCAGTAGTACCAACTTTGCTACTGCCAGCACCAGTAGTACCAACTTTGTTACTGCCAGCACCAGTAGTACCAACTTTGTTACTGCCAGCACCAGTAGTACCAACTTTGTTACTGCCAGCACCAGTAGTACCAGCTTTGTTACTGCCAGCACCAGTAGTACCAACTTTGTTACTGCCAGCACCAATAGTACCAACTTTGATACTGCCAGCACCAGTAGTAGCAACTTGAGGAATCAATGCAACTACGACACATTGATGTTACAGAACATAGCGTTAACGTTAATGTATATGATCCTATTTGTAATGTACTTAACCATCGCTTATGGCCCGCAATTCAACTGTCATCGTGACCGCACAACATCTGAACGACGCGGAGCGGGACTCTAACGGACAGGGCCCATATACACATGATCAACTGTATGAGGAAGCAGCTAGGCGTGCAGAAGGACAGGCTAAGCCGGATCTGGACAGAGGCACGTTTTGGAGGTTCATTGAACCTTTAAGAAAAACTTTCAACAGTTCCCAGGCCAGGCAAGTAGAAAGGCCAGGCGAGTCGGTGGTGCCCACGGAGGCTCGACACAAAGAGAACGTTGTGTATCTGGACCGCATCCCAGCTGATGGCTCAAGTGGACGATGTTTTACAGCGACTGTATGAAGAACCGATGTTTTCTGATGAAAAGGATAATGAGGAGTTTGCCTTGGCAATAAATGACTATCTGCAGAACAATCTAGAAGATGTGGGAACTGAAGAGGGAGTTGAAGACATCCGTGACAACAATAAGAACGCTGATACAGACCAAGGACTGCCAAGTCAGGTGGCAGCTGCTCTGAGTGCAGATAGAGGCTGCAGCTACGAGGTCGACGATGGCGAAAGCCGACTGCCCGGTTGGGCAAAATTGTACAATAAAGGTCTTCATTCATTAAAGAAAAGGCGTCTGATGAAATCTGGGTATGGAGATGGTAAGGACTGCGACGGACGACAGGAAAAGAAACAGCGATCCGACTGCGATTACGAGGTGGTATCTGTCAGCTACACAGCTGGTACGGGTGTCAGCCATGAGGGAAGAGACTAGTCAGGTGAATTCCTTTTCATACATTGTTCTTTAGTATTATCCTGTTTTTGTAGGTTTCTTTAGCTTGTATTGTTTCCTGCTGATTAAGTTGTAGCGTTTGTCTGCTATGGAGGTAATTTGGCCGTCTTTGGCAGATAGGATATATTCAAAGGTATAAGAAATCAATATTCATGTGGTTTAATTAGCAAGTTGTCCGTCTGTTTGAAAATAGTTTCCGACCAACTGAATAAGAATCTCTATTCTCAAGATTTGAATGTTTTAAGAATCTTGTAGGATAGGTCGCTAGGAGCTCTACTGTCTGCAGCGGTTGAGCGCTGTGTATGTGGAGGCGTTACCACCACAGACTCCAGGGGGACGGAAGGTATCGAGCGTGCCCGGTTTAGGGTCCAAGGAGAGCCAAGTTCTAGTCCCACAACTTATTTCCCTTAGATCTTGTGACTTAGTTAACGGTGGTATAAGACAATAAAATGGCATCTATTAATGAGGGCAACATTTAGGTATACAGTCTAACTTTGACAGGGCAGTGTCAGCCTGGGTGGCAATGAGAAACAGAAGAATCCCCGGGTAGAAGGAGATGGCTCATGAGAAACTGTACTGATACTCAAGACCGTATTACTTCGTATTTCTTAATGAGTTATTTTTAAGGGGAAGCATGATGTATATTGATATTGCCTCATCCTTTTCCAAGGAATTAAAGTTGATGATGACGGAATAATGATAAACGTCAGCGTTCGCGAAGAGGAACTGTGAGTCTATACAGATGTGTTAATATCTACATACATGAACAAGCCTTGATAACGGCAAACCCTTTGATATGTGAGTAGCCATATTCCACACTGATAGGAGACACTTTACAACTCTAAGCTATTTAAAAGTACTTTTGAAATTAGGTTAATAGTTTACCCTTTTGGACCCTAATGATGTTAACTGTAAAATAGATTCATATGAAATGTGTTTTATAAGACTATTGGTGCTTTGTTCAACTTCTTTGAATACTACCTTCTTGAAACCCATTTTCTTTGACGTCGGTTGTGTTACAACAATCATTTCTACATTTTGCGTTTGGATGAATTACATGTATCTTAAAATACCACTGATTAACGTTATTAATGATCACAAAGTATGAATAAAAAAATAAAAAATAAAACTATTCAGTTTGTTCGTCTCCCTGGTTTCTGGCCACAATAGCAGGTGTCATCAGGACAGAGAAGGCGTTATGCATTGGGGTGGCTGTTGATTTATGTCAGAAGAGGGGAACGCCTAGGTCGGTGACATCGTGGTGCGGCTAGTAAAACCACCGTCATTCCGGGCCCCCGCTTTACGGACTTATGCAACACCCTGCAGGCCATACTGGAGGAAGACCCGCAATTAAAGGGTCTCGCACATCCCAAGAAGAAAGGAGTCGTCAGCATGAGATCTCCTCCGCCCAATTGCGACCCTAAAAAGTCCAGCCGACACCTGTTCTTCCCAGCGCCGTACCAGCACGCCAAAAATGACCTTAAGGCCACGCGCGCACCACACAACTCAGCATCAATCATGTGAAGCTTGTCCTTCCAGAGCAGTAGATCAATGTAGGGGGTCAATGATGCTCACGCAGTTCAACGTGATAGTTTTAAAGATACATTTGAAGACAGCCTGTTGATTGAACTAAAACTATAGTGACATGAAGAAATTGTGATGTAACGTAGATATGATAATTTTTGTACAAGATGAAAATTTCTGTACAAGAATATTTCGTTTGATTTTTGTTGTCAGGACCTGAAGACCTACTGTGGAGATGACGTCTGTGGCCGTGCAACAAAGGGACGACAACACGAGCGGTACTCGAGGGTAGCAGGCCGTGGGCAGCTGAAGACGGCACCCGAACGGTTCAGGGTTGTGAGCTGAGTGGGGTGCTGAAAGAGCAGCAGAGAGTTGCGGGCACAGAATAGACAGTTGAATGTCCTTGGACTGACCTGCTCTGTTGTACTGAACTGTATCTAGTTAATCAATTCCACCAATATGTAATTTGTTTTATTATCGTGTGTTTTGTGTTGTTTTATAGATGTTTTATGGTGTAACATGGTATAAAAATGTAACTTTATATCATTAATCGCCGAGACGGCTCGTAGAAAACTTGGCGGTGGGTGTAAGGGTGGCAGAATTATAATATTATTGTCTTTCTGGCTATGGCTGATGTATTTGGTAATTTTTCTTGTGTATTGGCATCCAATAGAGGACGTTACGGTCTTCCCCCTTGCTCCAGTAGCAAACGAGGAAGCAAGGAAAATCGTCCACCGTGTGGCTCAATGCATTGACACTGTACAGACAGAATTTGAACGTATGTGAAACGTAAAATCGCCCTGTTATTCTAGCCAGCAGATGTGGTCCGGGTCATGAAGGTGAACAGCCTCAATACAGGCGTCTTGAAGAACGTGATGGTGGCCATGTTGGCAAACGTCGGCGAGGACCGGAGACGTTCCACGGAACTACCAACAGTCCCACCGTCAGCCTCACCGTCAGCGCCGCCGGCCAACTGAACACATCCCCCGGCCAAGGGGCGTGAATAGCATGTCAGCATTGGATCAGCTATCCAAAAATGAGCTGGTAAAGGATCTGTCCTCGCGTGGTGTACTAGATGTACATGAGGCAAGAGCGATGCCGGCTAAGGACTTGCAATGGCTTTTGTAACAATAACTGCGTAGCATTAAAAAGACTTCCATTATTGTTGTTCGGTTGCCCAGAAACCTCATTATAAAGTTTGCTTCTAGACAGGTATGATGTAAGCCTCTATACGACGTCTCTCATCACATCCAAAACTTGTTGATTAGCTTCCAACCCATGTGCCGTCACCGTGGTGCCATTCGACAACAAATCAAAGAGGTCTAGAATGCTACTTTGGGAGGCGACGACATCAACGGAGGATTTGACTACAGCATGGCACTGATCTCGTTAGTGAGTCACCTGTCAATTAACTACTCACTTCTCTCCTTGAGATACAATGGATTGCCTGCGGAAAGAACACAAGAAGAAATACTGCGCCTGCACAACCAAACCTTCGCTCATGCTTGTATCGAATATAAGTTTGCTTGTATTGTAGACAATGCTATTTTTCTTCTTTGTTAAGTCATGTATACCACTGCTTTACTTTGTTTGCAATTTGGCCGTAAGGCCAATGCCCATTGGAGCAACCACCTTCATCAACTTCGGGATCCAAGTAGACGAGGTAACAGACGAAGAAGGACTTGGTACTGCTTACACGGTAGGTCATAGGTTTTTTTTTTAAATATAAATCGGCATAAAGTAAAGACG
Source organism: Branchiostoma floridae (assembly GCF_000003815.2). Classification (NCBI taxonomy): domain Eukaryota; kingdom Metazoa; phylum Chordata; class Leptocardii; order Amphioxiformes; family Branchiostomatidae; genus Branchiostoma; species Branchiostoma floridae. The sequence continues at coordinate 1,541,839 of NC_049987.1, read as the reverse complement.
ATGTAATCCTGATATTGTTGATGGAAACTAGATTTGCCACAAACCTTAACTTTGTATAATATTGACTATTTTCTAAGTCATCACAGAAGGCTAGCAGAGAACCGCTTTGCTGCCATGATGGAGGATCCTGAACCGGAATATTCTTAGATCTATCCAAAGCCTTTTATACTGTAAATCATACCATACTCCTCCGGAAATTAAATACATACGATGTTACAGATACTACATTGAACTGGTTCTAAAATTATCTGAATAACAGGAAACAATACACAACTCTATATGTAATTAAATCTACATACAAGGAAATTTAATTTGGAGTACCGCAGGGATATATTTTAGGTCCTCTCTTATTCTTGATTTACGTCAATGATCTAGCTAAAACTACCTCAACACTTCATTTCATACTGTTTGCCGATGTCCTTATGCAAATACATAAAAAAAGGTGTATCTGTGCTGTGCGCAGAACTGTAACAGAAGGTCTAGAGGAACTCAACTTGAAGCATCCTGATGAAACTGCATGTGAACCCATGCATAACTTGTAAAATCACACCAAAAATATTTTATTGGAGCTACCAACAAAAGCATTAACACAAGACGCTAACACCGTCAACGAGGTTAAAGAACTCCTCCCTAACATGTAAGACTGATGTAAGATTTCTCAAAGCTGAGTAAAATGCACATATAGCCAAAGTTAAGTGCAAATTAAATAAGGTTTTGTACGGAAAAAGAAACAGTTTCCAGACTTGGGAAATAACCTTCATGATAAACCAATGAGCAAGCTAATGTCCTTCGGTCATCCCTACATGTGTTTATCTAACAACCTAATTAATTTGTTGATTCCAGCCTTTCGAGGGCAGGTGGGAAAATGGTGCTCAGTGAGCAGGACCAGCAGTTCCTGGAGGGCGCGCATCGAAGCTGATGTCCGATGAGGAGACCCAGGGAGGCCACGATACCTGGCTTGTGTGGTGGCCAATCTGGTGGATACAGAGGCTAGAGATAATTATTTGTTTTTGTGATATGGAGGTGAAACGTGACACGAGGAGCACCAAAAGGGTCCGATCGGAACGTGCACCTTGTCGTGAAGAACACGGTGCTGTGCACGCCATCAGTGCCCATCGCCCAAGATCAAGTACGACGGTGTGGGGTCAACTGTGTCGGCATGGATCAGAGTTCTTAATCCCGGTAACTCCATGTCATCGTACAGCAACCCTGCAGCAAAGCCGGACTACTGGCCCGACGACATCGACTGGGCTTCTCCTTCCATGGCACAGGAAGGATACTCAGAAGGCACATTACGTCTATGTTTATGTATTTTATATGACATACATTTATATTATCTTAGTCTGATTAAACGGATAAGGGAAATGTATCTTTCTAATACTACAAAGAAAATTAACGTTAGGCAACCTTCCTATGATATGAATATTTATCTCATTACTTTATTAGCAGGATTAAGTTATGTAGCAATATCAAACAAGATCAAAAGACAAAGTGACGATACATTATGACAAGTGAAATGGTACAGTCGAATGATACGTATGCATTCCCTTTCGTACAGACTGGACTTTGGCAATGAGGAGGGTACTGAGAAGCATCCTGCTTTGTATCATGTTGGGAAGGATCCCGATATAGTCCAGTACGCATCGATTTCAACCAATCGTCCGGGCATCGCGAGAGCCATTGCCGGCCCCAAGGAACATCAACATCCCACCCGTGCAGCGAGCACGCCACGACCGTTCATCTCAAACTTCCTTTCCGACACGATAGCGGCTCTGACTTCTCCCTCCTGGCAGGTCGGTCCTTCAAGCTTGGAACACCTACCGCCACTATTCACATCGAACCCCGACCGTGCCTATGATATGCTTCTTCGCCGGTTGCCTCTTCACCCGACTCCGAAGCATCACTATCACCAGTCCGGTCCCCACTCCGACCCCGCAGACTCCCACCACCAGTGAGCTCCAGACAACCCAGCAGGAGAAAGAAGAGAGTAAAGGTCACGTACTCATCTTGCTGATGTTTTGCTTTTCTTTTTGTTATACTATAGAGGATGTGGCGTGTGCGGACAGACATGCAAAACAAGATTTGGTCCGATCAGTCACAGCAGATATCGATCATGCGAAAAGCTTGCAGTGAGGACATCGTCGGTACCGACGGACTGCCCGAAGTAAGCAACCTCCATATGTTTTAAAAATATATATTGTATAATTCAGAGACTGGGACATGTCTTTATCTCAAACCTAACAGGTGGATGCTGGACAAATCCTGAATGGACACCAGGCTATGTTGAGTGTATCTACTTCGGACTACAGTGTGATGGGACGACTGATATAAGCACCACGAATTAGCTCGTGATGCTAACACGGTGAGTCTTTGTAGACAGTCGGTTACGGTGGTGTCTGCATATGTGAAGGGATAGGGTCGTTGGATCGGCACCAACAAACTTAGTCACCAGATTTATTATAGAGTGTTGTCCGGTATCGGCCGATTGTAGACGTATTATGGACTCCTTGGGAAACGAAAAGTGAAAGGGTTGTTTTAAAAATATATTCGACTAGATGTACAAAAGAAGCAGCTACAAAAAGAACTAAAGAAAGCGACAAATGAGTAGAATCTACATCAGAACAGTAAGTCTTTTCTGGCAAATTGATTCATGTTTAAGAGGTCCACCAATCATTTACTCTGCATTAATAACAAATACTGTTGCTGTTTTCTTCATGTTAATGTCAAACGTACTCTTCTTGGGGAAGAGAACAAGAATTTTTTTCTTGTTCATAGATGGTCAGACCTACATGGGTTAATAGGTTGTGTTGTAAGCTAATAATTGTATGTAGAAGTGACAGGATAGTGACTGTAGTTGAAGTGAAACTTGGCGGATAGCTGTAAGAGTTGCACCAATATGGAAGTCAAGAGTGATGTTGCCAAATTGATAAGAGATGCCAGTATACCAAACGTATTTGACTACACAAGTATACTTCTTCAATACAAGAATAATGGACTCGTTATCAATGCTGCCATATTTTGTCACTTCAACTCTTCATATAACGTTTATTTACTTTGTCTACTTTAAAATTTGGCAGCTTGTTTTTTTTTTTACTCATCTTCCATTTTGCAGTCTGACAATTGAAACAGACAAGTGTTTGACGGGTCGTCGATCGGGATCAGCAAGACGCAAAGTCCATCGGTCACTAAGGTGCCAGACCACTTCAGAATCTATGATTTGGAAAGCCAAAAATAAAATAAAAACTCAATTTGCCAACGCCGTGTCAGTAGGTAATGGTAACCAGTCCCTCATGTAGAACTTCACAGACACTTTCACAGGGAAGATCAAACCAAACATCATAGTCCGTAACATTGAGGGTCCTGACAATACCACTACATTCATTCCCCAGCAAAATGGTCCAGGAATTCAATTGCTATACTATTTCACACATTGTGCAACCATATAAAAGTCTTCCATTCGGAATGCCAGCTTGCCTTCGCAATATCCCTTAGCCGAGGACGTTCAGCTCCACCCACCTAAAAGGTTCAACTTGGTAATGCTCATGACACCCAGGATAAGAAAAAAGTACCATTATCATATATGGAAAGATGTAGGGAAATATACACAATTTAGCAGGATGTGATAAAGAGTGACACTGCAGTGGAAATTTTAGCTTCGTGTGATTTGGAGGACACGGGTACCAATGATGACAACAAAACGTTAAGGTAGTAGTTCGTTCTTTCGAAGCGACATAGTCTTATGCTTACAATGCGCTATCGATGGAAGGAATGTTTAATTGAAACCTACAAGACTAACGAATTGCAAAACTATCATAATCTGATGTAAAATATTATCAATATCATCAAATTCTCAGTTGACTAATAAAGAAATTGCCTAATAAGGAGAAAGTTACTGCACAACATAAATAGATGCAGCTGGTAGCATACTATGGAAGTCAGATTTTGTCTACAACATACAGTACGAAAACAATAAAAAGCCAAATGAAACTGAAAAACTTCTAACACAGGTAATGATAGATAGCCTTTAGTTACCTTAAAAATTTGTAAACATTCAAATTCCAGAGAGTTCACTGCTTTGGTCCAGTTTAGATTGGAGAGAACGCACGTCTTAGACTATGATAACCAAGCTTGTCTGGTTTGAAGAAAGGAAAAATGTGAGATAAGTTGGCCAAAGAGCTTCTCATTTGCATCAACAGCATCCTGGACAAAACGTTCAACGATGTACGAGTGCCCGTAAAGTTCCTACAGCGCCATCCGGTCTCGCATTCTTCCCTGGCTAGGCCACTGGCTGGATGGCACCGCTTTCCCCCGGACGCTGAGATTCAAGACGACACCACTGTCCCCTGCTTGTTGCGTGTTTTGAAATATGCCTAGCAGAAATTATAGAGACAGTTTTGTATTGTTGGGATCCGACGGAAATTAACCCTACTCAGATAAGGGGTATTTTAAGATCCGCGATAACTGCTTTACTTTCTACACGGGCAAATAGTTTTTACTTTGAACCCGCCAAAAAACTTTGGGAAATTTCAAATTTTTACGGG
>NC_049987.1:1509363-1532725 GCF_000003815.2 Branchiostoma floridae | reverse complement strand
ACACGATCCACTCCATTTACACGACCAGGATTGGACCTAGCATTCTCACAACAGAATACAGCCAGCACTACGAGATGACGACAGTGAGGAGGGAGGTAGTAATGCGGATGTGGATGGTAGTGCGGACGAAGATTGTTGTGATGACGAAAATAGTATTAGTAGGGTGGACGATCAGGGTACTGCAGATGGACGTTATTGTACGAACTATGGAGGATTAAAAATAGAAGTCATTAACTTACAGAACGGCCATCATAGAAGCAGAATTCGACATTCACTTTGAAGTTTACAGTTTGTAGCAGTAGCATACGAAGGTCTTTGTAAACTTGGTAAGGCCAATGCAAGTAAATCCTGTGGATGACATCCGTGCGCTCATTAATTTTCTTAGGTAACTTAGGTTGTGTTGCAACCTAAATTGACACTAGGGACAATGTAGCCTCGACTTTAGATGCAGAAGTGAAACTTACTGGATAGCTGTAAGAGTGGAACCGATGCGTAAGTCATGAGCGCAAAGTAAGGCTACTTTTGTAACCTCTTGCAATGTTCGTGTTGTGGCGACATTTGACATTGGAATGGGAGTACATGTTAGCCATATCAGGTAGTTGTTCACTGAGGGCCTTAAGCTTTAAAGGACAATTTTATACTGATAGGAAGTTAGAAAGTTCAGCCGGGACCGCTGAGAGGAACATACCAAGATGTATGAGTATCCAATGCCTTTAGACGTCCGTTTTTTTGATGGTAGTATAATTGATGGTAGTATATTTAAGCTGATAAAGAGGAAGGTTAGAGACAGTGAAGAAACTAAAGAACCCCTGATTAGGGATCACATCACTGGCAAATGTGTAACACTTTTTAGAATACAGTATCCTATTTTGTCCTAGCAAATTCCCTTGTGACTGCAACACCCCTTTCTATCTTCATGATGGTGTAACACAGGCATTTACTTATATTTCACTACTACTTTATCTGGCATAAAGTATGAAGCACAGCTGTACCTTACCCTCAACTTCAAGCTTGAAACAGTCATCACAGGAGCCTCTGAAGATTTCTTAAGCACCTGCTCACTGTACGAATCATATTGACAACATTTGTCTGAGGTGGATCACAATAAAAACGCCTCCAAGCTACAAGCATTTAGCCGTTAGCTTGTCCAGCCTGTTTTCCACCTACACCCTCAATTTTAGCGAACAGCAGGGGAATCGGAAAACACAGGTCTGTGAGACCTGTAGACCTGGACTCAACGCCACAACAATTAACGAGGCCGGATGTATAAATGCTGATCGACATCTTCCAAAGTCGGAAATGTTTTTGAAGGACGGTCCTCAGGACGCCGCAGACAGGCAGAACTACTCTGATTAGGCCGGGCAGATAGGCAACAGTAGCATACACGCTCATCATGGCGTATAGAAAGAAAACAGCGTTGCAGGGCGTTGCCACAGAAAAAAAAAACGTCAAAGGGGCAGACTTTCAGTGGCCCACAGGCTGAACAGGTAGACGATAGAAGAAGGGCCACAGCGCAATGTCGGACAGAACTCACCACTGGGGTGGGTGTCCATTTTCTCAGCTCCGGCATTTTACATCTTTTTAGTTCTTTTTAGTTTTGTTTTCTCACCCCACCGCCACCTCAACACATCCAATAGCAACCAGAACCACATTTTGGACTTTCTAGGCCCCGGACGCTCTTGGGTGGTTTATTTTTAGTCCCTTTCTTTTGCTTTTATATTACAACTACAGCGTCCTCTCCTCGTTATTTACTCGAAGCGTGCCCGGACGCCATTTTTATCGGCCGATGAGGCCGTTCCACTTTTCATTCTATACTATTGTTTCCTTGTATATTCATATGTAATTTGCCTCCTCAACAGCGTGGCGTTCCTATCGATCCTCCTGTTGAGTAGGAGAGAACCCCTGCAGGTCAGGCATTATGACAAGAGAAACTTCTTATTGTTTCTCTTCCTTTAACACCAGTACCTGTTCTAGTCCAGCAAGATCTATCGACTCACCTATCGCAATGTCGTCGCCTATCGGCTATGGCGTTACTCAAATCCGTCGAGACCGCACACATACCAAACCAGTCAGGGCCTGCGTGATCAATTTTCAATCTATCCGCAATAAGGTACCTGAGCTACACGCACTTTGCAAAGTTGTGCAACCATACATTGTTGTTGGCACCGAGACGTGGTTGGACTCGTCAGTGGGCAGCAGTGAAATCTTTCCGGACACGTGCAAATGCAAGTGTTCAAGAGAGACAGCTGACCGGGGATGGGATGTGCTTGTTGCTGTAAAGAACAACGTCGTAGCAAAGACTGAAGCCGAAGTAGTATGGGCAATCATTCAACAGGCGGAATACCGACATTTGTGTATTGGTTCGGCATATAGACCCCCCAGCTCCGGAGTGGAATACATGGAAACACTCTCTCAGTCCATAAGTAACATAACAGCAAAATCAGCAACCCCCAATATAGCGTTATTTGGTGACTTCAACCTACCTGACATAAACTGGAATGCAAATCCTGTATCTATCATTCAATCACCTCAATATCGGTTTTCCGTAAACTAGAAATTTGTTGATACGATCCTAGAAGCAGACCTAACCCAGATTATTCACACGCCAACCATGGGGGGGGGGGTAACATATTAGATCTTGGCCTTATGTTAAACCAAGAGTTAGTATAACAAGCTAACACCCTGCCAGGTATAAGTGACCACGAAACAGTCTCTGTGAAAATGAAAACTCATATTAAGCCAATTAAAAAGAAACCACGCACAGTTAATCTATATAAAAAGGTTGACAAGACATCTTTCTCAGAAGATCTTCAAGAACTGGACAAACACTTTCATGATAGAATACCATCCAACTTTAGTGTTGAGCAAAACTGGACATACTTCACAAAGGGCCTTAAGCAACTAATGGGTAAACGTATACCTCAGAAAAGGATATCTGGGAAACATCATTGTCCATGGGTCACAGCACTAATAAGAAGAGCAATTAAGAAAAAGAAGAAGTTGTATAAGAAGGCCAAAGAGTCTCAAAGCGAATACGACTGGGACAAATTCAAACGCCTACGTAGAAAAGTGAAACAAAGAATCAAAAGAGCTCATGATGAATATCTTGATGAAATCATGGAAAATGCAATAGACGATCCTAAGAAATTCTGGAATTACATTAAAGGTAGAAAAACAATCTGCCACAGGAATTGCACCGCTAAAGCACAACAATAACCTCATATCAGACAGTAAGTTAAAATCAGAAGTACTCAACAAACAGTATGAATCAGTATACACGGAATAAGACAACCTCAATACCAGATCTAGGACCCAGTCCTCACCCAGACATGCCTCAAGTAGTGGTCACCCTTGAGGGGGTCCACAAGCTACTAGAGGGAATAAATCCTCACAAAGCTTGAGGACCTGACTCGATACCATGTAGGATTCTGGAAGAGTATGCCAAAGAAATTAGTCCAATCTTGCAAACTACTTTCAACCAATCCTTAGAGAGAGGCAGCGTCCCCGAAGACTGGCGTGGAGCCTATGTTCATCCTATCTTCAAGAAATGGGATAGAAGTGAACCTGCTAATTACAGACCAGTGTACCTCACCAGCGTGTGCTGTAAGCTACTTGAACATATGATATACTCTGCCAGCATGAAACACCTAGACAGTAATAACATACTTCTCCCTATTCAACATGGGTTCAGAGCTAGACATTCATGCGAATCATAGCTGATTTGCACTCTACAGGACATAATAGCTTGGTACGATAAAGGTAAACAGATAGACTTGGCTATTCTAGACTTTTCGAAAGCCTTCGATAGTGTTCCATTCAACCGACTCATCAATAAACTTCAATACCATGGCATCCGGGGGAATAATCTCAAATGGATCAAATCATCTGTTGCTAGATAGACACCAACGCGTGATGGTCGATGGGGAGCTATCAAAACCAACCAAGGTGAAATCCGGGGTACCACAAGGCACAGTATTGGGTCCGCTTCTATTTCTAATATACATCAATGGTATCGACAAAAGCATATCTTCCCAACTACGTCTCTTTGCAGACGACTGCCTCATTTACCGACAAATTCTCACCGAAGAAGATCAACTAACACTTCAAAGGGACCTCGATAGACTGTAAGTGGTCGGATATGTGGCAACTGAGATTTAATGTTAAGAAATGTTGTATAATCCATGTTCGTAAGGCTAAGAAAAGACCGCCATTCATATATACAATGTTTACAGAGCCTAGAGAAACCTACCAACCTAGTCACAGCACCTACACTTAACTCCTTCAAGACGGGGTTGGCCCAACACATGGGCCTCCCCAACCCACAGATTTAGCTTGATCTATATAGTGTGGCCGACACAATGTTTTTCACTTTTTGTTCTCGTTTATTGATTGCACCTTTTGTTCTTATGCACCACCACCGGCCACACTACCGTGCACCTCCCTGGCCGGGATACCCCGTAATGGGTTTTGGCCAGTAGCAATATAGATAGATAGATATAGCAACCCACCACACAGACCCGGACTGTCCCTGCGAGTTGACGAATCCATTTGGCTAACAGTAAGTCCATCTACATTGGGGCCTACTAACGCTAATAAACATGTCCAAGAAAAAAAGATTTGAAAAAAATGGATAACACCCCAAATTCGCAAAGATATGCGTAAGCGCTCTGAATTTTTTTTTTCAAAAGCTAGGAGATCCAACTCCAGTGAAGCCTGGGCAAAATTCAAGACGTGTAGAAAGGGAGTAAATCAGAGAGTTAGGAATTAAAGTTCTTAAACCAGTCGTATTCTTCTGAGCAGCCACCGACATCCATCCGAAACATGTGAAAAAAAGACGATAGAAATGGCGACATACATGGAGAGTGAACATCAATTCCTACTGATGGTGAAATTGGACAATACCACATTAAAACGCTGTGCCCTCTACAAAAGTGACAGCAATTATTGGAGGTGACCATGACTAAACTAAGCTGCCAAAAGAGCAAGCAAAACAAGTAAATTAGACATGCAAAAACAAAATATAAATTCACTAAATTTACCAGATGGCAAACCATGCACCACATATGTAATAAAGCTTCGCCACAGCGCTAAAGCAGATAGCAATGTCCTTTTGAAGTAAATAGAACACAGGAGAAGAGCATAGCCATTCTAACACCCTGACTTGGTATGGCTGAAACAAGCATAAAGGGCCCGGGCGGGAAGGTTGGCAGGTGAGCAATACTACAACAATCTGAAGATCAAACAAAACAAGCAAATTAAACCACAGGAACGCAACATGAATACACCAGATAAAATACAACACACCAACCATGCATGAGATAGGGTATTCACCACATTGCTAATTTGAAGCCTATAGTAAACTGCAGAGACCAATGAATCATGCACACATCCTGACCACGAGACGCTCATAACTGAGCAACTTCCACTGACGCCATCTCCTTATATTCACTTTATCATTGTATCCATCCGCAAGAGCAACTCATCCACTTCAAAAGGAAAAATGAGACAAAATGCACTAGTTAGCTTTTAGCCACATAAACGACCCCTAATAGACCTCAAAGTACGAATTATAGAAAAAAAATTAGTGTCAGTTTTGCCTGTTCAAATGGACAAGGTTGCCTGAAGACCAATGTACTATTTCATTGGCACATTTATACATACCACCGAAGACGTAAAACATCACCTACGTTTCACGTGGGATAGGCCAGATCAGGTGATATCTGCTAATTAAAATAAAGAAAAATGTACGCTCCTGTAGTTTCAGTCTGATCGAATTAGCAAACGTTTGGAACGCGTGTCAGCCATTATGATTAATCCCAATAGATTACGTATGCGTATATTTCTTTTGAAATGAGCTTAAAGATAGAAAAAAACATAAAACAAGACAGGGATACGTCCTGACAGATTATTCAAACCTAACATAATTAAATTATCCCGCTTCTGTCATAACGTAGAAAAAAATAAACAAAACACATACAAAATATTTCATGTTAACGCAGCCACTCTCTTATTGGTCAAATCACTAATCATGATTTTCTCATTGGTTGAACTGCTAATTGTAAATTACAGCGGGAATTTGTCTACTGCACCCTCACAGGTGTCCTCACACCTTTTGCGGAAGCCTTATCACTGTTCTCGGCTGAAACTTGTCCTGTCCTGCTGCGACAGAAAAAAACAACATTCATACGCTGAGCCATTTCAAATCACTGTCAGAAATATCCTATAGGAGACAATATCAATAGTTTAGTTTTGTTGCAGGCATATTTACACATAATAGTTATATTTGTGAAGTTCTTATTTGTCTTTCCTTTTCAGTTTGACCTAAGAAATCGGCGGATTGATACAACGAAGTCGGCTCGGTAGTCTGTAGTTTTGCGCCATTACAGCATGGATGTCGTGTTGTCATGCTGCCATGCAGGCTATTTCCGTATCTGTATTTTGTTTTTGTGCTTCAAATTATCTCATGTGCAGACTTTTGGTTTCGATAAGTCGCTTGTAAATGGTGGTGTTCTGCATTTATCTTTTGAGGTAATTTTTTTTTTCTGAGGGTCTTGCATTTGCTGAATTACAGACGTTACCCAGATGTACACCCCCCTCCGCATTCTAATCTCGGGTCAAAGAATGCTGTACCTATTGCGTGATCGGTGTCTTCCAAGTTCATTTTCCTGGGTTGACCTTTTCTGACCCATCTTGGGACCTACTGGATGTGTTAGTTTGGATTAGACCCTGTCGCAGTAGACTGGAATGGAATGGTCAAACCTCTGCTAAGCAGCAAGTTTTAACCTCACTGTACAGACAGGTCTGTACATGTGTTTCCAGTGGCATATAGCCCAAGTCTATAGTCTGCGATTTTGATAGAGATTCTACACTTCTTTTAAGGATGTTACACGGAAATTGCACGGCTTTATTGTGTGCTTTTGTGTTGCCTGTAAATCTTGAAATACTACCCGGTATATCAATATGCAATACCAGTGCATACCATGTCCAGTACTGCTACTATTTCACGACGTGGCTCCGTATCTTTAGGCTAATTATTTAGCAGTACGATGGGGATTGTAGATCTTCCACTTGAAATGACTTCATGTAATCAGAAAATTGTATTTTCATACATAGTTGGTCTTGGTTTAACTGTTGACGATGTATGTATAGGAGAAGGTGGCTCGTCGTAGTTGACGGAATCTAAGCTGCTAAGACTAGAAACTGAAATGCATACATAGATCAACGACCAGAGATCGGGACTAGGCTTGTAAATTTTTTTATTCCATAGAGGCCTATCTACCATAGCTTGGTCGAAGTTCTCAAAATCAATACCAGAGTCTCTAGTTAAAGTGTCTGTAAAAGTCAAACTTATGCAATGTACACGGCCACTTAGTTTTCATAGAAGAACAGAATAGACTATTTCCTGTTTAGCTCGGCAACAGTGTCCCGCAGATTTTACCCTTCGATGAGTCAGTTTCTGAGATAGCTGTGGTCAGTCTTCCATATATTGTTTTAATTGTAGTATGCTGTATCCAAGATATGTTACGCTAGAGTAGTGAAAAATAAACTTCAGTTTGTTAGGAATGTTAGACTTCCAAATCTTGTCCAATTTGTTGCTTGTTTCCCATGCTAGGGCCTTCTTAGTTTCAAAGTCATTTTAGGACACATGATGTAGGAGCCAAGATATTTGAAGTTATCAACCCTTGGTAAATATTCACCGGATAAGAATGAGTCCCAGCAGTCCGATGATGTTACTGATGAACTCTGTCTTAGATTCATTGCAGTAGAGCCATGGAAGGGATTCAGAATCTGAAATAGTTGGAGCCTGCAAGTGGCTGACTCAATGGAAATCTAATAGTACTGAGCTGTAATTTAATCCTGCACAAACAGCACAGGTCCACATGACATTACTATCACCCAGGCTATCAAATTGCATGGATATTATGACATGCTGCGTGAAACCAGGTGTCACACTCCTCACACATGATACCCTTGTCATCCCAGGTTACTGGTTCATGGCAAGAACCACACAAATAGGCAGTAATACTCATGATGAAGGCTCATCCCGGGTTACTACTGAAAGGGCCGGGGTTCATATCACTGGAAATACATAGAAGCATCATGGAAATGAAAGGAGAGCTGCGCCTGTCCATGCATATAAGTGGACTTCTCCATAAGGCAAAGTAGTATAGAGACCACATTGTTTTGGATCAAAAGTTCGTATGTAGACAGGGTGCCTACATTTGAGGCACAAACGTTTAACAAAATCTAGCATACTTTTTTCTACTACGAGACGGCAATATGGCCGCCAAGTTGCATGTTTGAACACATCATGGCAATATGGCCGCCGTGACGCATATGTGAGATTTTGTATGACACTTACCTGCCCTCCTGACGGGTTTTTGTTGCTTAGGTTGTTTCCTAAATGGTCAGCTGAGATACACTAGAGGTGTGTTGTGCCCTTTTCTGCACAGGTTCAATTTTCGCCTCTTATACGCTTGACTGGGTGTATCACTGTTGGGTCCCAAACTGTGGATGCATGTTCTAATTTAGGTCCAACTAAAGCGGTGTATGTATTTTATCTTACCTCTCTGTTTTCCTGATGACTAGTTAATTTCGCACCATTTCCTAACACATTCGTACTACCTCTAAACCATACCCTAATACCCCAACATATATTATATTTTCCACTACTCCAGGACGGCAATTGTATTAACGTAACACACTAAGCTTTGATTAATTACGCACATCCCATGCTCATTCCCTTAAATTCATACTTATCCCAATCTATTGGACACTCCTCATACACACAACGGCGACACGAATAAAACTTAATGAACGTCTTTATTCCTTAATTCTTTGTAAATCTTGACAAGAGACTCAAAATACCAAACACTTAAAACCTAATCAGTGTCTTTCCCCACCATTAATGCCATGAAACTATATACAGACATTTTTATTGAAAAAAAAAAGAATTCTACCTCAAAGTTGATTAGTTGAAAGTCTGTTTTAAACCACCCAATGCATTAATCCCTTCATATATTTGCACCGCTTGCCTGACGTCTTTGGAAGATAACCGATCGCGAGCCGATGGTTCACCCTCCTTCCTTGGCCTCTTCTGTCTTCTGCTGGGCTGTCTCGGCGAGATCGCCCATTTTATGGGCAGTGCTACCGGGGGTTATTTGGTCCGGGACGGTGGCGTGGCTGTAGGGTTTTGCAGACGATCCGTGCTGTGCGTGAACGGATGCCTCGACCTCTGCAGCTGCCAGTTCAGTGTCCGGAATTGTCTGTTCCTCTGTCTCTTCTTGCAGTAGCAAAAAGTTCAAGAGCGAGTCATCTAGGGGCGTTCTGTGGACACCGGATGCCTCGACCTCTGCCTGTTCTAAGTCCCGGGATGGTCTGTTCCTCTGCCTGTTCTTGTAGTAGCGAGAAGCTCATTCGCGAGTCATCAAGCGGCGTGCTGGCGACACCGGATGCCTCGACCTCTGCCGGTTCAGTTTCCAGTTTTGTCTGTTCTTGTAGCAGCAAGAAGTTCAATCGCGTGTCATCTGAGGCGGGCTGGTCGACAGGTGTCTAAGGTGCCGTTACCTGTGGCTGCGTTAGTGCCGGTACCGATGGCTGTATGGTCGCGGCAGCTGCAGTAGCGGCCTGCTTATGGTACGTTGCTGGGTCTTCCCAACATGAAGCAGGATTGTGGTGAGGATCTTCCTCAGCGCACCACCAAATCTACAAAAATATATCAAGATCAGCATTGCCATACTACTACAGTCTATCCAAAAGTATACAGACCATGACTCTCCGCAAAGAAACTTGACGACAATTGAGACAACAATACTTATAAATGTACAATACAAAACACATAAACTAAGTGTTGCAACTTGTTATACAGTACATGATAGCTGCCTACAAAATATTTGTTTTTAATCGCAGTTGCATATAGTGTTTTTTTTTTAATGATAGACAAAATAAAGCACAAAGCAGTACTTACGTATCCCTTGGGCTGCTTGGACAGACGTGCAAGCCGAAGGGATGTCCTCTGGCCAAGGGATCCCCTCGGGTCTCTGCTTTCATTCCCCGAACTCCAGCTTTGCTTGTACCAGGTATGGGGGCCCGGAGCCTGGCGACACGGTAGAACGGGCTTCCCGCGAGCCCATCTGCGTAACGGGGACAGGTGGCTTGCATAGCACCTCCTTCCTGACCACACTCTCTTCATCTGTGATAACAAAATCACATATAATTATAATTGTTGCCATACTTTTTGCCTCGTACACAAACTTCACATGAAATGGTAAAACCGGACCGATTTCAGATTCTAAACAAACAAACAAAACAAAGTTATAGAGTTGTAAAAACATTATCTTTCCGAACCATCTTCCTGTCTGACTATCCTTGCCGGCTGCCCTCAGCCTAATTTGAGTTATTGCACTGAAACGTGCTATACAGCATATCAAAAAATATTAACCGCATCGTTTTCGGTACCCTACATTGATCTATGCCTGACTTTGGCCAAATGTTACTGGCAAAAAAAAAAGCCAAATTAGCGCTAAATGAATTTTTACTCCTTTTCACCGATTGAAATTGTCACCGTTGTGCGCCCTCCCCATATTACTTTATACGTGGCGAATATTTTTTCTGGGAAATAAGCCCATAACTATCCATTTTTATTTCCATAGCAGGTCTGGCAGTGTCTTAAATCATATCAAAATACGTATATTATTTTAAACATGTTGATATTTACAAATATAGACTATAAACATAGCATGTTACGAAATGTTCAAAATGAGAATTTGTATATAAAGTTTCATGTGTACATAAGTATGTATCTATAGACAAAATAGTTGCTTGTTATGATAAGAGAAAGACAGGTTCTATTGGGTACACAATAAGGTCACAAACGTATAGGTTTTGAAAAAAAAAACTACTTAACATACCCTATCATAATACACATATTGACAAAATAGATTCACTGTTTACTTTTCTAACAAATGATTATCACTTTATATTACCCACCTGGCCACAGTCGCTTAACATTGAAGAGGGAAGGACACTCTACCCTCTCCACACATGAACTCCGTGTGCTTGCCAAGCTTGCCTCTTTCCATGTGGTATCCTCGCGCATGGTAGTTAATGCCCACGTTCGTGCAACGTACCCTGTGACTAACGAGATCCTGACTGTCCATTTCTTCCTGACAACTTTAATAGTTTACCTAAAAAAAGTATGTTGTTAATGGCAGAACCGGAATGCCATATAAACCAGGAGATTTGCCATTTGAAAAACTGTTAATTGCATTTAGCAGTACTTCCTTGGTAATACGACTATCACAGTCCAGCTGTTGATCATGTGACAATGCTTTATTATACTTTAGAAAAAGCCGTTGAGGATTTCAAGAGTTATAGGCAATGTAAGGGTTCTTATAAGGATACAAATAAAGCCAGTTTAAAGTTTCTTCATGGTTACAGGTGAAAATACCATCTAATATTCTTTTCTGTTGAACATTCTTTCCACTGTAATTACTGTAAACCGTATTGGTGAAATATTTGACAGCTCTTCCCTAACTACAGCAGCCTGACTCTTGACCTAATTGTTGTTTGTTTATTGTCAGGCACTATGGCCTATTCACGCTGTATCTCGTGTACCTGGTTGTGTACGACGTGGCAGTAGTGCTTGTGGAAACAACATCAGAGTATGATAGCACTAGACGCCAAGAGGCGAGTCGCAAATGAATACGTCAGCTTACGCCTCCTGGTGTCAAAGGTGTCCACGCGCATTAGTGCAAAGAGCCAGCTGTTGCTGCTGGATCTTGGTTGTGACATAATGATTTTAAGGGCGTCATGAAATGCAACTCTGACTCTCTGCAGCGCGCGCGGCGGCGCTGTGGTTACACCACACCTGTGCACAGTACAGGGGACAACAATGTGACATAAATAAAACTCCTTTTGCCTCAACAGAATAAGTGTACAGTGGCAGTATAGTTAGCCTTTTTGTTTTATCCCCAATAAATAACTACGTCTCCAATCATTCGAAAATAAGCTTAATGATAGCCAAACCTTAAAACTAGGCGGGGGGTAATCCTGCCGACTTATGCCTTCCACTTAAATACCCGTCACATCCGCGACAGCCGCCTGCTCCGCGTCCCCTATAAAGGAAATAGCAAGGGCCCGCCGATCAGCATCTGCCAAGCACTTCTCTAGCTCTGACATGTAGGCAATGGCTGAAAACCGCCATTTCCTGGCGTCGGGATGACCGAACAGTGGCAGTATACGTTAGCCCTTTTAATTTCTCCCCCACATATTAGTATGTCTCTAATCATTCTGACGTAAGCTTAATGATAGCGAAACATTAAAACACGTCATATGTTCGTTCTGGCGAATTATGCCGGCCTAATATTATTGAATATCCCGATATTTCGTCAAAGGGTTGAAAGAAAACAACTAACTTTAAGGTAAAGCAAGGTTAGAAATATTTTCTAATCATGCAGACACTCTTCGATTGGTCAAGTCACTAATCTTCATTGGCTGACCTGCTAATTGTGATTGACAGCTGAGACTGGTCTAGCACACTCACAGGTGGCCGCACACCTGTTGTGGATGCCTTGTCACTGTTCTCGGCCGGCTGAAAGTTGTGTTCTGCTGCGACAAAAATGACCCCTATTCAACCATTCACGATAATTTCAAATTATTGCAAACAGTATGAATATTTTGGTTTTCGTTGCTGGCATTTTTTACACGTCTTATTCTGTCGTTGAAATATTTTCTGTGCGTGTTTTCTCTATTTTTCAATTTAAAAAAAGCGGCGGATTGATACAACGAAATCACCTATGTGGTCCGAAATTTTCCGCGATTTCAACAGAGATATGTTGTGAGACCGCTATGCAGGCTTTACTCTGTGTCCTTGTCTGCTTGGTGTTTTCGTGCTGCAAACTGTTTTCTCGCGTTCCTGTTAAAAAGTTGCTAGTTAATGTTTTTAATTGTTCTTTTTGAGGTAAAATGATTTCTGAGCGTGTTGCACTTGATGACTTACAAACTGAATTCAGCTTCTCCTCCCCTAATTTCAACAAAGGCCAGGTTCACGCAGTTCGTTATCTAAGCATGTGTACGGCGGCCTCCTAGAGTTTACTTCTTTTCTTGCACTTGTAGGGGTGTCTATCGGATATGATACGACTTTGTGTTTCATGTAATTTGTGAAATATTACATGGTTGCAAATGCTCTAATAATACCAGTGTATATATATATATATACTATGCCCAACTCTCGATGTATTTGCCTATATCTAAGATATCTATACTCCCCAACGATGGGAATTGTTGTTATTTGACTCATAACGTGCTTCTTTGGATTTTACACGTCCATTCCATTATTTGAAGCACTTATTCCACGTTATTTGACTTTGTCAAGTACTGCGTTAGAGTCGATTCCGAGTCACCGAGAGGGTTTTGAAATAATATTTGTAATAAGTTTGAACTATTCTAAGCAATTTCAGTCACTGAAGTTCTAAATTGTTCAAACAATTGAAAATGAAAGTTTGAACATGTTTGAACCTATCTATATATGTTGGAAACATTGGGAAATTAATGGTACACATATTTCTTTATTTAGAACAATTTAGAAACATCTATGTGTTTTTGTTATTGTTGGAACATGTGATCATATGTTCCAACAATTTGCGTCATTTTTTTCCTCCATAAAAACTTTTATTACCCCAATAAACAAAGCTGCTAAGATGGGCCTTTTGTTTGGGTCTTGTATTTTTAGATTTTGTTTCGTAGACAATAGTGGCTCTTTTGTGAAAAGCTGTCAGACAGACACAATTTCCTGTACTTGGCAGGGATGTGTGAATAGCCCTCTTCCCAGCCCACTGACCCAGTTTCATCATTTTGTTTCACTGTTCGAAGATATGATCACATTTGATCACAAATGATAAATCTATGTTGGAACAGTTTAGAAACTAACAGAAATAATGGATTTGATGTTAGAAATGTTTCTAACATGTATGAACACTATAGAAAATATTTAGAACATCACACAGATGTTATAAATAGTTCTAAACAGTTACTTATCACATTTAGAATGTTATAAAGATTTTCAAGATGTTGGAACAAAGGGCAAGAAAGACCCTCTTGGTAATGTGGAATCGACTCTATGGTCAACTGTGTCAAACTCTTTATTTAGATATGTCAAAAAATATCCCAATTGAGAATTCTTTACTTTTTTAGAGCTAAGGTAATTTTGTCTTTGAGTTGTATATGGGCATATACGTTGAATAGTTTCTTCCAAAGCCAAGTTGGTGTGAATGTATATTATCATTACTATTTGGTTGCTTAAAAATTCTTTTGTACATTCATTTTCTAAGATACTTTTAGAGAGGGCACTAACCCAGTTTTAATGGCAGTTTTAGACATGAGTAATGTATTCTACATTTTCTGAATGACCTGTTTTAATAGCGTAGCTTCAATTTCTTCCCTGATAAAATCGTGCTTTATGAAAAGTCTGGCCTACTTTTGGTGTTACTTCTTTCTGTAATAGTTCCCCCAGCTTATGGGAAGAGGGACACACAATCCACGCAGAGGGGCCAGTTACAGCCCCGGTAGCATAGTTGGTGTTACTTAGACTATTAAATTTTATACTTAATAATTATTTCTAAGTAGTACCTGTTGTTTCATGATACAGTAAGTGTAGCATCTTTATGTACTTCCATGATATAGTTGTAACTTTTCATCAGAATGAGAAGTTGTGATAGTCATGACAAAAGATTCAAGACTGCTGTACACGAGGGTACTCGTACTTATAATTACTTGAGGCTTGCAATAAAAAAAAACACCTATTTGCATTATTCCTGAATACATATGATCAAGCTAATAACTCACTGCTAACTCTGTCGTGGCCTCTTAGGAGGGGGAGTGCCATCTGAAAAGTCAATCTAAACACATGAATGTTTACCTCATTCCGACCGAACTTATCCCGGGTGAGATTTTCATTCGCCCCTCAGCGGTGTCACTGTTTGGAGAAGTGCTGCTTTAGGGTACCATGGTTGAACTTATTACTCAGGGAATATCTCACACCTTCCTCCTGGAGCAGAACCTTCGTCAGTGTGTGGAAAGATGCAACTGCAAAAATGAAGCACGTAAAATTCACAAGACCACGTATACATTTCATCTGGTATCTTACAAAGTATTTTACATAATTTTGGGAGAGGCATAAGTTAAAAAAGATCCTTGACATATTGTAATGAGACAAATTTCCCTGTCATAAGAAATCCATCAAGGGTTTGCTTTGAAAGGCAAAGCAGGTTCTATTGGTCCTTGGTGTTGTCTGTGCCTCGTCCTTCCACTGTCTCAAAAACCATAGGAACTCTTTCTGCAGCCACTGTACAAAAACAGAAGCAGTTGTATTTTTTAAAAGTAATCATCCTCAAAGTCATTGATATATAAACACCTGTTTACTTACTTAATGTATAAATACTTCAGTGTCTAATTAGAGACAAAGTTAACTGACAAGAGCATGTTACTGTAAAATACGTATACCCAGCGATACAGACTTGACAACTGAAATTCTTACATCGAATCTGCTTACTTTCTTTCTTTCCCTTCCGTTTGTGATTAACATTTATGCAGTCCAAGAATCGATCCACCATTAGGCCGAACTTCCTCGTAGACATTGTATCGTGTTGTGCTTGCACAGATAATGCACTGGAAACTGATTTGCTCAGGACCTAAGAAAAATGCAGAAAACAAAAAGATCCGATGTCAAAATGATAGCAGTAAAAAGTGGCCATTTACTTCCCTTAAAAGACAGGAAATAGCTTTATAAATTCCATGGAAGAAGTCGACATAAATTTTCCTTCTCTTACTTATTGAATTCAGAAAAGTAAACAGTGAACTTTACATAAAGACTGGTGCATAAATAGTATCAAAAACACACCTGTGCATCCAGCGTGACCCTCATCCAGGTTGACTGCGTCAGGTATATGTGGCCCACTGTATGGCTGGATGTTGCGCCAGCTGATGTGTCTGCCAATTTACTGAAACAGGAAAGCATGATGTACGTTGTATGGTGTAAACATGTCTAGCGATGAAGTTTATTTATTCATTGTTAATGTAGATGTAGTAAGAAGGTCGGGGGTGCAGATAATGATTCAAAACACGTTTGTTTCAAGGTAGAAAACACAATTTACTAAATCATCAGTGAATGTCATTAACGGAGAAAATAAATTAACATCTGAACTCTTAATTACTGAATACACGTGCATCACTATATGCTGAAAAAGAAAAATTGCAGCAAACCTACGTGTAGCTGTCTAGTCCTCTTGTGTGCCCCAGAGTTCTCCATGTTGTATCTTGCTGTCTCAATCAAGTTTTTAACATCGCAGAAGAAGAATATCTTTCCCCACTCCGCGGGTTACACGTCCAATGCACCACTGCTTCAGCATTACCACTGATACGAATCTATATTTGGCTAGCAAATGAGCAATTGTAGCATAATCAGACAAGGAATGGGAATAATACATTGAGTTTAGCTGTGTGATGGAACTCTACAAACCGATAAATGATTTACAAAAGACTGTTGATTAAGTCATTACTACCTTACTCAAGAGTCAAGGCACAACGAGAATATCACAAGCAACTTTTTTTCGCTCTTATATGACATGCTAGGAGAATATCAATTGTGACAAAGACAGAGACTTATGAAAAACGGAAAAAGAAGCATTCCATTACGAATAATACTTTATAATATGACAATCACAGTTACAATTTAAGGAAACAAACCTTCTATTTGGAGTAGCTCAATCGTAGATGAATGCTCTGACGTGAACCCCAAGAGACTGGTGTCGTCCCAGATGACATCATACAGATAGGCACTTATAAATGTGCAGCCCTTTGCTGTGTATACCAAAGCCTCCATCAAGGCGATAACCTTCATTGGATCAAATATTGCTGCTGGCCTGGTTGCGTGAACCACCAGCTCCAGCTTGAGCGCTTCAGCAGAACTATTCCCCGCCAAGTGCTAGCTATACTGTAGCTTCCAGCTCTGCATGTCTACACGTATGGCCTGTAACATCAATTATGCCCGTTCGCACTCTTTCATATCACAACGCTAACAATGTTTAACCCTCAAACCACCGTACGTTTTTTGTGACGTAGATTACCGTATGGGGTCAAAACTGACCCCATAACATTTTGTACAAATACATTTTTTGTGTGACTCCTTTTGTGATTTGTATATATGTATAGCTTCATTAATCTATGTGGGACAGTTTGACCTGATTAGGTGAGAATAATTCTAACTCATTATCATAATTCATGCAAAAGATCGGGAGGACCACATTTTGCACTAACACTATTCAGACCGGGTAAGTTTTTTTATGCCTGCACCAACTTAAAAGTCACATAGCCCCAAAATAGCTTATGCTAAGGCCACCAAACTTGGTCCTTTTTGAGACAATGTTGATAGCAATCAATTTCAGTGAATAAAAAAAGTTCATTATTTTTCATGTTGCCATGGCAATGGAATTCTGACAGGCATATTTATTACGCAATTTTCTAATTTTGGCTTAAACATTCAAGTTGTAAGGTTTTCTTGGCAAATTACACTTGTGCATGACATCTTATCAAATTCAACGTAAATTTCATGATTCAATATTCATAATTTATGATAATATAATGACGTCATAAGTCAAAATCCAAGATGGCGGCCGATGTAAGCTAAATGACGTCATGGCGTCGTCATATAACATGACAATAACACAAAACTTGTCACCATGATTTCGTTGCACATGTACATCATTCTCTGAGAATTTCGTGATCATATGATAAGCAGTTTAGTCGTGGGTCTCTAAAGTTTGTTTAAAATAATGCTGGGGTCATTTTTGACCCCACTGGACCATACATAAACTTTCTATAATAACTTAAATAATAATGGGCCAATCTCGGTAAAAACGTATGAGAAGTTATAAGACATATATACAAACAAACTTATGGAAGAAAATTTGTTTTCAACCAGAAATTTCATAATGGCACATATTAATATACATCTGGGGTCAGTTTTGACCCCATACGGTGGTTTGAGGGTTAAACAATTCTATTCCATCAAATTGCCATTTAGCACTTGTGACATGCCATCACGTGTGTTGCACGTGTCTAGATTAGCGCTTTTACCATTTGTATATCAGTGGGCCATTCCCACCTTTACCGGCGTACTCTTGCTATTCAATGAAACTTCAGCACGTTTATCCGCCTTAGGATACAAGAAATATGCCCCATTTATGATTGATTACAACGATTATTACATTTCGGTTCCTTCACAATAGAACATTTCTATCTTTTAATGCATTTCTCTCCATTATAACAGAACCGTACCTGTACACCTTACTTAGACTTAGATCCTCCCGTGTCTATGGACACATTGTGCAGCAAGCAGTCTCCATTCAGGACGGTTTTCGGCAAGGGTCTCCGCTTCCTTAAGGTCAATAGCTAGTTGGTCAAGGTCCCTCTGTAGTTTTTGCTTCCAACTTAATATAGGTATTCTCAGTTTTCTTTTTGCCTTGTCGGGTTGCCAGCGTAGTGCTGTTTACCGAGTCTATCTAGAGGTTGTCTAATCCCATGTCTCTATGTACTTTATCCTTCTTTCATTTTTGTGATGGTTTGTGAGATGCACTTCTTTGTTTGTTTTTCTATCTCGGAACCGCATGTTGTGTATCTTCGGAAGACACCATTATTGAAAAACATCTAGTTTTCTTTCCATTGTTGCTAGCATGCTGTTATCTTCTATTTCTAATTGGCATAAATAGAGGTGGGGAGCACTGCTGATTGCAGCAACTTCACTTTATGTTTCCTGGATAATGTCCTGTTATTCCAAACTGTGTTGATTCGTCCAAAGACCGACGCTGCCTTACCAATACGGGAGTTCATATCCATGAATCTCCCCTAGCAGTGATTACGATGCCCGGATTTGTGAACAGAGTAACGTTTTGTGTAGTTTCATCACTTTTGTACAGCTGTATGTTTGTGGGCCGTTCTCCAGACTGCATTGCTTTCGTTTTGCTACAGCTAATTTTAAGCCTTCCTTTTGCTGAGTGTGTTTAGGTACTCGTAGCCATTTTCTGAAGAATCAGATGGGAATCAGCTGTCAAAGCAATGTCATCCAATGCAATGTTATTAGCAGTTCAGAAACCGAACATGCAAGTACGATCCTTGCAAACTTCAGAAACTTATTGTTCCCTACTATAGAGATGGGTTTGTCTAATTCCACTGTATCAATGGTGTTAAGCTTAAATTTTGTTGTCATAATTTAGAACGGAAAAGTGGGGCAGCAAAGATTCTTGCAGTTTGGCAAAACAGATACACATCTATAGCCCTGCAGTATGTCAAAGGTATTTTATATTTATAAATAGAATGTAAAGTGGTTCAAAGATTTAAGGAAACAAGACAAAGGAAATTGCTACTTAATCATAAAGAGACATTTTTTCTTTTATTTAGTGTCAGCAAAAGCATTGTCAGTTGACCCACTTTATTGTGGTGGAGTTTTACCGAGGATAGAAATCAAAGAACGTAAACTTACACGAGTCAGCTGCTTGACGATTGTTTGAACATAATCGATTTTAAGAAATGAAAAGCAGATCAAGATGAGCATTGGTATCTTTACATTTTTGCTCAAAAACCAGAGCAGAAACCATACCATTGACGGTACAAGTAGAATATGATTTCTTGCTGCCTCTACTGGTACTGGCAGTATTGACGGCATACTTGGTGGTTTACTAGAAGAAGAATGAGTTGTCTGCCTAAGTGCCATGCTGGGTTTAGCTGGCGTGAGATCTGGTTGCTGCCTCAAACGTTTCAGCTTGTATGCACAACAGATTGCGGCTGATCATGTGCAAACATTGCGTGCAGCATTTTAAAGTACTGCTCACGCAGATAGTTAGAGTGACTGAGCTATGGCAAGACATCATTGAACGCATTGGCAGACATATTATCAGTTTTAAATACTCTACCAACCAAAATGTCCAGTATAGAAAAGAAATGTACTACAGGATACTTAACTTTCACAACAAAAAAAACTTGGCATCTTGCTTCATATCATTACGTAAACTGTCCAAAATGCACATCATGGAAACATTATTGACTCTGCAGACAGTATGATCTGTAACAGACCTTCGCAGGTCACATGTGCTTTCGGGTACTTTGATACTGTCCCTAACTGATTTTCAACCCTTCCACTGTGATACTCTCTTGTTTGATGTCCAGAATTAGACAGCACGGCGAGACAGACAGGGGCCTCTGTCAAACGGTTGCCGGAAGTAGTTTTGAGAGGAGAATGGATAAAACGAGTTGTCCAAATATGTTAAAGCGAAGCATTGAGAAGAAAATGTACTTGATGAGATGAGAAGATGTAGTCGTTTCAGATCAGGGCAGAATGACTGGGAATTTCCAAAAGGTCAATATTTTTCGGGAAATGTAGGACAGATTAGTAGAAACAGTAAAAGAAGCAGCGACTAAACATGGATACTCAAAGCAAGACGCGTATGTGTGGTTAGACGGATCGGTAGAAGTTTTTGCTAAAGCATACGAGTGATGAGATACTGACAGTTGGTCAACGAATAAGTTGGTTATGTCTGTTAGACAAGCGTGTTGTCAGCCGTTAATTAAGGTTTCCCAAACTACCGAGACTGCCCTATTTGTGGATCTTGTGAAAGCCGTAGAAAGTTATGGGTTGTTCCAAATTGGGATGAAGCCTTGAATTGATTACAAGTTCTATAACTTACTCATTTTTTGTTATTTCTTGATAGCCATGATAATAATTCCTTCAACGTAATGGCGGTGTCCCATTTCAATGGCATTAGGTGTATTATATATTTATTGCACATACATACGTACATACATACATACATACGGATGTCCTTGCGTTGCCCTTGCAGATCTTCGCGGGCCCCCGTTTTGCTGTACAATCCTCAACCATCTTGCATTCCTCGGGCGCTATAGTGTAGGAAGAATGTATTGAATTAACATTATTAGTTTTTTTTTTAACGTGGTAGTCATTAATGGCATTATATATATATAACACACATATAGAGACAAACATACATCGAGTTGAACGCAATACCTTATTAGTAAACAAGTCTCGAACAAGAGTAATGTTAGAGTCTACAGTTTGCATATGATTCAAATGAAGCTTCTCTTTACCCTTTGGGTTTTCTTGCGGTTGCATGCCCTGTGTATCTTATTCTAAGAATGCTTTCCCTGTGAAACTGTTTCTTTCTTACTCTGACCTAATCTTACCTAGACTAAATGAAAATGATAGGTCCAAGAACACTATGAAAAATAGAAGTTTGTAAAGAACAGAAGGTACTTCATTTAAGATATTTCCTTGATATTTCTCTTCTTTACGGCTAAACATTATTCGTTGAAAAACTTTGCAGTTCATCTCGTCTTCAAGTTTCAGAAAGTGTACAATGGAATTTAACGACAATACGGCGGTCTTTGAACGACAGCTATACTACGGAACATGAACGTCGCCAATGTACAATGGAACAAGTGCAACTAAAAAAGAACTGAAATGAACCAAAATAATATAAACAAGAACTATATAATAACTAAAATAATAGGTTAAAACTATTCAAACCCCTAGATGGGGGTTCCCCGGTTGCTTAAGTAGTTTCAGTTTGGTGACAGACCACACGCCGCACGCCCCACACATGTTCTCTCATGTGTGGTACCTCCTATGCACATCAGAGATGCGGGTCTTGAAAGCTGTCGTTCAATTTTCTCACGTGTAAGGCTTATTCGCTGTCTGAGTCCTGATGTGTTCTCTTAAGACAGCCTGCTGTGCAAACGCTTTTCCGCACCCGTGACACTTCGAATTCTCCCCATGTGTGAGTCCTTGTGTGTACATACAGGCTGTCTCTTCTAGAGAATTCCATGCTGCAATCCTCACACCGGTAATGCGTCTTCAGTGATGAGACCTGATGTGCGTCGTCAAGGTCCACAACTTACAAGTGTCCCTTACATTACTCACATTTGTATTTTTTCTTCTCGTGTGAGTCCGCGTGTCCCGAAACTTCCTGCAAACTCTGTCCACTGGTGTGGTTCTTCTCCTGTGTGCCGCCTCTTGTGAGCGGCCAGGAACGAGGCTGCTGAAAAAGACCGCCCACAGTCCGGATCATGTACGGTTGCTTCCACGTGTATTTACGAAAGTGCGTTTTAATGCGCCACTGCGGGAAGCCGTCACCTGTAGTTTGGACATTGAAGTTTGTCACTGAAATAGCAAAGTTCAGTTAAACATTATCATAACAGACGGCTTGTTTATCCATTTCACGACAGTCAGACAGGCATTTGTGTCTGCACTGAAGGCAACAACAGCACCTCTAAGCATTACTTCCTGGCCATTCACATTGAAAAGGTATCCCCCTGATAGTGTTTGTAAATCCTCCACAAGGTTTTTAAGGATAGGTTTAAATTTGAGTTGTTTAATGTCATCTGTATTTACGATTGCAACAAGTCTGATTGCTTTAAGCTTTGACCTGTACATACGAGGATTATTCCCTAGAGAGTAGTTAAGCATGTCCACCTTATGTTTCCCTCTATAAGAGCCAAGGGGATTATCAATTTCCACATCGTCATAATAAAGTATAATATGCAATGCATTAGTGTCAAAAATGATGGATGAGTCTGGATTGAACTTCCATCAGATAAATGCCCACCCCCTGACAATGCTGCTCTATCAGAAATCATATCAAATATACCTTTACAATTCAACAGCCGATCGATAATCTCAATGATCGGTACATATATAGTGGAATGTCACATGATGAAAAAAAAAAAAGAATTTAAAAAAAAATTCCAGTTCTTGTCTTCTCCCATAGGCATGCACGTTTTCTTTCTTGATGGGCGAAGACCGGAAGTGGTGTAAAACAAGACCTATGTGGATGATAGGGTAAATCATCTGATGGCGATTCATGGAAAACAACATATCCTCCCTCTATCTGCTAATAGATCCCATATCCTCTTTAAAGGAAGTCAAGTATTATATCTGTCTGCGTTTCTTTACTACTTCATCATCATCAAGGCCACATGGTCTTTTTGTGATGTTGGAACAGCTAGACTGCCTGTGATTCTTTTTTTTTTATTGACTACCCTATACTTGCCAGGAGAGAACTGATTGCTGCATCTCTGTATGTGGTGTTATCTCGTCTAGAATGGATTTAATTGTGTTCCAGAACTTTGGTCATACTTTGCGGGATCATGGAAAAGCTTTATCTTAACATAAGATGATGCAAGAATGCTACATTATAGATCCCAAACATGCTTAAAAATTTATTTAGAGAAGGCGGGTTCGGATGTTCGTTGAGAGAAGGAGGGTTCGAAAGTAGGTTAGGCAGCTTTAACTGTTGGT